>NC_142643.1:21229621-21532651 GCF_053813885.1 Theobroma cacao
AAGTGACAATAAAAGAAGTTTTCTTCTCAATGAATGCTTTTTCCTTCACGTTTCCCAAGGTAAACATTCAATTATAATCTGTTTTACCTAAAAATGTAAAAAAATTCAACTTAAAATCAATTATGAGATTATATGATCATTTAAAGGGAGAAATAAAGCTTTTGAAGGCATAAATGACTATAAAAGAAGTTTTCTTCTCAATGAATGGTTTTTGCTTCACGTTTCCCGAGGTAAACATTCAATTATAATATGTTTTAACCCAAAATGTAAAAAAAATTCAACTTAAAATCAATTATGAGATTATATGATCATTTAAAGGCATAAATAAAGCTTTTGAAGGCATAAGTGACTATAAAAGAAGTTTTCTTCTCAATGAATGGTTTTTGCATCACGTTTCTCGAGGTAAACATTCAATTATAATCTGTTTTAACCCAAAATGTAAAAAAATTCAACTTAAAATAAGTTATAAAATTATATCATCATTTAAAAAAAGAAATAAAGCTTTTGAAGGCATAAGTGACAATAAAAGAAGTTTTCTTCTCAATGAATGCTTTTTCCTTCACGTTTCCCAAGGTAAACATTCAATTATAATCTGTTTTACCCCAAAATCTAAAAAAATTCAACTTAAAATAAATTATAAGATTATATAATCATTTAAAGGGAGAAATAAAGCTTTTGAAGGCATAAGTGACTATAAAAGAAGTTTTCTTCTCAATGAATGCTTTTTCCTTCACGTTTCCCGAGGTAAACATTCAATTATAATCTGTTTTAACCCAAAACGTAAAAAAATTCAACTTAAAATAAGTTATAAGATTATATAATCATTTAAAGGGAGAAATAAAGCTTTTGAAGGCATAAGTGACTATAAAAGAAGTTTTCTTCTCAATGAATGCTTTTTCCTTCACGTTTCCCGAGGTAAACATTTAATTATAATCTGTTTTACCAAAAAATGTAAAAAAATTCAACTTAAAATCAATTATGAGATTATATGATCATTTAAAGGCATAAATAAAGCTTTTGAAGGCATAAGTGACTATAAAAGAAGTTTTCTTCTCAATGAATTGTTTTTGCATCACGTTTCTCGAGGTAAACATTCAATTATAATCTGTTTTAACCCAAAATGTAAAAAAATTCAACTTAAAATAGGTTATAAGATTATATAATCATTTAAAAGGAGAAATAAAGCTTTTGAAGGCATAAGTGACTATAAAAGAAGTTTTCTTCTCAATGAATGCTTTTTCCTTCACGTTTCGCTAGGTAAACATTCAATTATAATCTGTTTTACCTAAAAATGTAAAACAATTCAACTTAAAATCAATTATGAGATTATATGATCATTTAAAGGCATAAATAAAGCTTTTGAAGGCATAAGTGACTATAAAAGAAGTTTTCTTCTCAATGAATGGTTTTTGCATCACGTTTCCCGAGGTAAACATTCAATTATAATCTGTTTTAACCCAAAACGTAAAAAAATTAAACTTAAAATAAGTTATAAGATTATATAATCATTTAAAGGGAGAAATAAAGCTTTTGAAGGCATAAGTGACAATAAAAGAAGTTTTCTTCTCAATGAATGCTTTTTCCTTCACGTTTCCCAAGGTAAACATTCAATTATAATCTGTTTTACCTAAAAATGTAAAAAAATTCAACTTAAAATCAATTATGAGATTATATGATCATTTAAAGGGAGAAATAAAGCTTTTGAAGGCATAAATGACTATAAAAGAAGTTTTCTTCTCAATGAATGGTTTTTGCTTCACGTTTCCCGAGGTAAACATTCAATTATAATATGTTTTAACCCAAAATGTAAAAAAAATTCAACTTAAAATCAATTATGAGATTATATGATCATTTAAAGGCATAAATAAAGCTTTTGAAGGCATAAGTGACTATAAAAGAAGTTTTCTTCTCAATGAATTGTTTTTGCATCACGTTTCTCAAGGTAAACATTCAATTATAAGCTGTTTTAACCCAAAATGTAAAAAAATTCAACTTAAAATAGGTTATAAGATTATATAATCATTTAAAAGGAGAAATAAAGCTTTTGAAGGCATAAGTGACTATAAAAGAAGTTTTCTTCTCAATGAATGGTTTTTGCTTCACGTTTCCCGAGGTAAACATTCAATTATAATCTGTTTTAACCCAAAACGTAAAAAAATTCAACTTAAAATAAGTTATAAGATTATATAATCATTTAAAGGGAGAAATAAAGCTTTTGAAGGCATAAGTGACTATAAAATAAGTTTTCTTCTCAATGAATGGTTTTTGCTTCACGTTTCCCGAGGTAAACATTCAATTATAATCTTTTATAACCCAAAATGTAAAAAAAATTGAAGTTAAAATCAATTATGAGATTATATGATCATTTAAAGGGAGAAATAAAGCTTTTGAAGGCATAAGTGACTATAAAAGAAGTTTTCTTCTCAATGAATGGTTTTTGCATCACGTTTTTCGAGGTAAACATTCAATTATAATCTGTTTTAACCCAAAATGTAAAAAAATTCAACTTAAAATAAGTTATAAGATTATATAATCATTTAAAGGGAGAAATAAAGCTTTTGAAGGCATAAGTGACAATAAAATAAGTTTTCTTCTCAATGAATGCTTTTTCCTTCACGTTTCCCGAGGTAAACATTAAATTATAATCTGTTTTACCAAAAAATGTAAAAAAATTCAACTTAAAATCAATTATGAGATTATATCATCATTTAAAGGCATAAATAAAGCTTTTGAAGGCATAAGTGACTGTAAAAGAAGTTTTCTTCTCAATGAATGGTTTTTACATCACGTTTCCCGAGGTAAACATTGAATTATAATCTGTTTTAACCCAAAACATAAAAAAATTCAACTTAAAATAAGTTATAAGATTATATAATCATTTAAAGGGAGAAATAAAGCTTTTGAAGGCATAAGTGACTATAAAAGAAGATTTCTTCTCAATGAATGGTTTTTGCATCACGTTTCCCGAGGTAAACATTCAATTATAATCTGTTTTAACCCAAAACGTAAAAAAATTAAACTTAAAATAAGTTATAAGATTATATAATCATTTAAAGGGAGAAATAAAGCTTTTGAAGGCATAAGTGACAATAAAAGAAGTTTTCTTCTCAATGAATGCTTTTTCCTTCACGTTTCCCAAGGTAAACATTCAATTATAATCTGTTTTACCTAAAAATGTAAAAAAATTCAACTTAAAATCAATTATGAGATTATATGATCATTTAAAGGGAGAAATAAAGCTTTTGAAGGCATAAATGACTATAAAAGAAGTTTTCTTCTCAATGAATGGTTTTTGCTTCACGTTTCCCGAGGTAAACATTCAATTATAATATGTTTTAACCCAAAATGTAAAAAAAATTCAACTTAAAATCAATTATGAGATTATATGATCATTTAAAGGCATAAATAAAGCTTTTGAAGGCATAAGTGACTATAAAAGAAGTTTTCTTCTCAATGAATGGTTTTTGCATCACGTTTCTCGAGGTAAACATTCAATTATAATCTGTTTTAACCCAAAATGTAAAAAAATTCAACTTAAAATAAGTTATAAAATTATATCATCATTTAAAAAAAGAAATAAAGCTTTTGAAGGCATAAGTGACAATAAAAGAAGTTTTCTTCTCAATGAATGCTTTTTCCTTCACGTTTCCCAAGGTAAACATTCAATTATAATCTGTTTTACCCCAAAATCTAAAAAAATTCAACTTAAAATAAATTATAAGATTATATAATCATTTAAAGGGAGAAATAAAGCTTTTGAAGGCATAAGTGACTATAAAAGAAGTTTTCTTCTCAATGAATGCTTTTTCCTTCACGTTTCCCGAGGTAAACATTCAATTATAATCTGTTTTAACCCAAAACGTAAAAAAATTCAACTTAAAATAAGTTATAAGATTATATAATCATTTAAAGGGAGAAATAAAGCTTTTGAAGGCATAAGTGACTATAAAAGAAGTTTTCTTCTCAATGAATGCTTTTTCCTTCACGTTTCCCGAGGTAAACATTTAATTATAATCTGTTTTACCAAAAAATGTAAAAAAATTCAACTTAAAATCAATTATGAGATTATATGATCATTTAAAGGCATAAATAAAGCTTTTGAAGGCATAAGTGACTATAAAAGAAGTTTTCTTCTCAATGAATTGTTTTTGCATCACGTTTCCCGAGGTAAACATTCAATTATAATCTGTTTTAACCCAAAATGTAAAAAAATTCAACTTAAAATAGGTTATAAGATTATATAATCATTTAAAAGGAGAAATAAAGCTTTTGAAGGCATAAGTGACTATAAAAGAAGTTTTCTTCTCAATGAATGCTTTTTCCTTCACGTTTCCCTAGGTAAACATTCAATTATAATCTGTTTTACCTAAAAATGTAAAACAATTCAACTTAAAATCAATTATGAGATTATATGATCATTTAAAGGCATAAATAAAGCTTTTGAAGGCATAAGTGACTATAAAAGAAGTTTTCTTCTCAATGAATGGTTTTTGCATCACGTTTCCCGAGGTAAACATTCAATTATAATCTGTTTTAACCCAAAACGTAAAAAAATTCAACTTAAAATAAGTTATAAGATTATATAATCATTTAAAGGGAGAAATAAAGCTTTTGAAGGCATAAGTGACTATAAAAGAAGTTTTCTTCTCAATGAATGGTTTTTGCTTCACGTTTCCCGAGGTAAACATTCAATTATAATCTTTTATAACCCAAAATGTAAAAAAAATTCAACTTAAAATCAATTATGAGATTATATGATCATTTAAAGGCATAAATAAAGCTTTTGAAGGCATAAGTGACTATAAAAGAAGTTTTCTTCTCAATGAATTGTTTTTGCATCACGTTTCTCGAGGTAAACATTCAATTATAATCTGTTTTAACCCAAAAGGTAAAAAAATTCAACTTAAAATAAGTTATAAGATTATATAATCATTTAAAGGGAGATATAAAGCTTTTGAAGGCATAAGTGACAATAAAAGAAGTTTTCTTCTCAATGAATGCTTTTTCCTTCACGTTTCCCGAGGTAAACATTCAATTATAATCTGTTTTACCAAAAAATGTAAAAAAATTCAACTTAAAATCAATTATGAGATTATATGATCATTTAAAGGCATAAATAAAGCTTTTGAAGGCATAAGTGACTATAAAAGAAGTTTTCTTCTCAATGAATTGTTTTTGCATCACGTTTCTCAAGGTAAACATTCAATTATAAGCTGTTTTAACCCAAAATGTAAAAAAATTCAACTTAAAATAGGTTATAAGATTATATAATCATTTAAAAGGAGAAATAAAGCTTTTGAAGGCATAAGTGACTATAAAAGAAGTTTTCTTCTCAATGAATTGTTTTTGCATCACGTTTCTCGAGGTAAACATTCAATTATAATCTGTTTTAACCCAAAACGTAAAAAAAATTCAACTTAAAATCAATTATGAGATTATATGGTCATTTAAAGGCATAAATAAAGCTTTTGAAGGCATAATTGACTATAAAAGAAGTTTTCTTCTCAATGAATCGTTTTTGCATCACGTTTCTCGAGGTAAACATTCAATTATAATTTGTTTTAACCCAAAATGTAAAAAAATTCAACTTAAAATAAGTTATAAGATTATATAATCATTTAAAGGGAGAAATAAAGCTTTTGAAGGCATAAGTGACAATAAAAGAAGTTTTCTTCTCAATGAATGCTTTTTCCTTCACGTTTCCCGAGGTAAACATTCAATTATAATCTGTTTTACCAAAAAATGTAAAAAAATTCAACTTAAAATCAATTATGAGATTATATGATCATTTAAAGGCATAAATAAAGCTTTTGAAGGCATAAGTGACTATAAAAGAAGTTTTCTTCTCAATGAATTGTTTTTGCATCACGTTTCTCAAGGTAAACATTCAATTATAAGCTGTTTTAACCCAAAATGTAAAAAAATTCAACTTAAAATAGGTTATAAGATTATATAATCATTTAAAAGGAGAAATAAAGCTTTTGAAGGCATAAGTGACTATAAAAGAAGTTTTCTTCTCAATGAATTGTTTTTGCATCACGTTTCTCGAGGTAAACATTCAATTATAATCTGTTTTAACCCAAAATGTAAAAAAATTCAACTAAAAATAGGTTATAAGATTATATAATCATTTAAAAGGAGAAATAAAGCTTTTGAAGGCATAAGTGACTATAAAAGAAGTTTTCTTCTCAATGAATTGTTTTTGCATCACGTTTCTCAAGGTAAACATTCAATTATAAGCTGTTTTAACCCAAAATGTAAAAAAATTCAACTAAAAATAGGTTATAAGATTATATAATCATTTAAAGGCATAAATAAAGCTTTTGAAGGCATAAGTGACTATAAAAGAAGTTTTCTTCTCAATGAATTGTTTTTGCATCACGTTTCTCAAGGTAAACATTCAATTATAAGCTGTTTTAACCCAAAACGTAAAAAAAATTCAACTTAAAATCAATTATGAGATTATATGATCATTTAAAGGCATAAATAAAGCTTTTGAAGGCATAATTGACTATAAAAGAAGTTTTCTTCTCAATGAATCATTTTTGCATCACGTTTCTCGAGGTAAACATTCAATTATAATCTGTTTTAACCCAAAATGTAAAAAAATTCAACTTAAAATAAGTTATAAGATTATATAATCATTTAAAGGGAGAAATAAAGCTTTTGAAGGCATAAGTGACAATAAAAGAAGTTTTCTTCTCAATGAATGCTTTTTCCTTCACGTTTCCCGAGGTAAACATTAAATTATAATCTGTTTTACCAAAAAATGTAAAAAAATTCAACTTAAAATCAATTATGAGATTATATCATCATTTAAAGGCATAAATAAAGCTTTTGAAGGCATAAGTGACTGTAAAAGAAGTTTTCTTCTCAATGAATGGTTTTTACATCACGTTTCCCGAGGTAAACATTGAATTATAATCTGTTTTAACCCAAAACATAAAAAAATTCAACTTAAAATAAGTTATAAGATTATATAATCATTTAAAGGGAGAAATAAAGCTTTTGAAGGCATAAGTGACTATAAAAGAAGATTTCTTCTCAATGAATGGTTTTTGCATCACGTTTCCCGAGGTAAACATTCAATTATAATCTGTTTTAACCCAAAACGTAAAAAAATTAAACTTAAAATAAGTTATAAGATTATATAATCATTTAAAGGGAGAAATAAAGCTTTTGAAGGCATAAGTGACAATAAAAGAAGTTTTCTTCTCAATGAATGCTTTTTCCTTCACGTTTCCCAAGGTAAACATTCAATTATAATCTGTTTTACCTAAAAATGTAAAAAAATTCAACTTAAAATCAATTATGAGATTATATGATCATTTAAAGGGAGAAATAAAGCTTTTGAAGGCATAAATGACTATAAAAGAAGTTTTCTTCTCAATGAATGGTTTTTGCTTCACGTTTCCCGAGGTAAACATTCAATTATAATATGTTTTAACCCAAAATGTAAAAAAAATTCAACTTAAAATCAATTATGAGATTATATGATCATTTAAAGGCATAAATAAAGCTTTTGAAGGCATAAGTGACTATAAAAGAAGTTTTCTTCTCAATGAATGGTTTTTGCATCACGTTTCTCGAGGTAAACATTCAATTATAATCTGTTTTAACCCAAAATGTAAAAAAATTCAACTTAAAATAAGTTATAAGATTATATCATCATTTAAAAAAAGAAATAAAGCTTTTGAAGGCATAAGTGACAATAAAAGAAGTTTTCTTCTCAATGAATGCTTTTTCCTTCACGTTTCCCAAGGTAAACATTCAATTATAATCTGTTTTACCCCAAAATCTAAAAAAATTCAACTTAAAATAAATTATAAGATTATATAATCATTTAAAGGGAGAAATAAAGCTTTTGAAGGCATAAGTGACTATAAAAGAAGTTTTCTTCTCAATGAATGCTTTTTCCTTCACGTTTCCCAAGGTAAACATTCAATTATAATCTGTTTTAACCCAAAATGTAATAAAATTCAACTTAAAATAAGTTATAAGATTATATAATCATTTAAAGGGAGAAATAAAGCTTTTGAAGGCATAAGTGACTATAAAAGAAGTTTTCTTCTCAATGAATGGTTCTTGCTTCACGTTTCCCGAGGTAAACATTCAATTATAATATGTTTTAACCAAAAATGTAAAAAAAATTGAAGTTAAAATCAATTATGATATTATATGATCATTTAAAGGCATAAATAAAGCTTTTGAAGGCATAAGTGACTATAAAAGAAGTTTTCTTCTCAATGAATGGTTTTTGCATCACGTTTCCCGAGGTAAACATTCAATTATAATCTGTTTTAACCCAAAAGGTAAAAAAATTCAACTTAAAATAAGTTATAAGATTATATAATCATTTAAAGGGAGAAATAAAGCTTTTGAAGGCATAAGTGACTATAAAAGAAGTTTTCTTCTCGATGAATGGTTTTTGCTTCACGTCTCCCGAGGTAAACATTCAATTATAATCTGTTTTAACCCAAAATGTAAAAAAAATTCAACTTAAAATTAATTATGAGATTATATGATCATTTAAAGGCATAAATAAAGCTTTTGAAGGCATAAGTGACTATAAAAGAAGTTTTCTTCTCAATGAATGGTTTTTGCATCACGTTTCTCGAGGTAAACATTCAATTATAATCTGTTTTAACCCAAAATGTAAAAAAATTCAACTTAAAATAAGTTATAAGATTGTATAATCATTGAAAAAAAGAAATAAAGCTTTTGAAGGCATAAGTGACTATAAAAGAAGTTTTCTTCTCAATGAATGCTTTTTCCTTAACGTTTCTCGAGGTAAACATTCAATTATAATCTGTTTTAACCCAAAATGTAAAAAAATTCAACTTAAAATAAGTTATAAGATTATATAATCATTTAAAGGGAGAAATAAAAGCTTTTGAAGGCATAAGTGACTATAAAAGAAGTTTTCTTCTCAATGAATGGTTTTTGCATCACGTTTCTCGAGGTAAACATTCAATTATAATCTGTTTTAACCCAAAATGTAAAAAAATTCAACTTAAAATAAGTTATAAGATTATATAATCATTTAAAGGGAGAAATAAAGCTTTTGAAGGCATAAGTGACTATAAAAGAAGTTTTCTTCTCAATGAATGGTTCTTGCTTCACGTTTCCCGAGGTAAACATTCAATTGTAATATGTTTTAACCAAAAATGTAAAAAAAATTGAAGTTAAAATCAATTATGAGATTATATGATCATTTAAAGGCATAAATAAAGCTTTTGAAGGCATAAGTGACTATAAAAGAAGTTTTCTTCTCAATGAATGGTTTTTGCATCACGTTTCCCGAGGTAAACATTCAATTATAATCTGTTTTAACCCAAAAGGTAAAAAAATTCAACTTAAAATAAGTTATAAGATTATATAATCATTTAAAGGGAGAAATAAAGCTTTTGAAGGCATAAGTGACTATAAAAGAAGTTTTCTTCTCAATGAATGCTTTTTCCTTCACGTTTCCCGAGGTAAACATTCAATTATAATCTGTTTTACCAAAAAATGTAAAAAAATTCAACTTAAAATCAATTATGAGATTATATGATCATTTAAAGGCATAAATAAAGCTTTTGAAGGCATAAGTGACTATAAAAGAAGTTTTCTTCTCAATGAATTGTTTTTGCATCACGTTTCTCAAGGTAAACATTCAATTATAAGCTGTTTTAACCCAAAATGTAAAAAAATTCAACTTAAAATAGGTTATAAGATTATATAATCATTTAAAAGGAGAAATAAAGCTTTTGAAGGCATAAGTGACTATAAAAGAAGTTTTCTTCTCAATGAATTGTTTTTGCATCACGTTTCTCGAGGTAAACATTCAATTATAATCTGTTTTAACCCAAAACGTAAAAAAAATTCAACTTAAAATCAATTATGAGATTATATGGTCATTTAAAGGCATAAATAAAGCTTTTGAAGGCATAATTGACTATAAAAGAAGTTTTCTTCTCAATGAATCGTTTTTGCATCACGTTTCTCGAGGTAAACATTCAATTATAATCTGTTTTAACCCAAAATGTAAAAAAATTCAACTTAAAATAAGTTATAAGATTATATAATCATTTAAAGGGAGAAATAAAGCTTTTGAAGGCATAAGTGACAATAAAAGAAGTTTTCTTCTCAATGAATGCTTTTTCCTTCACGTTTCCCGAGGTAAACATTCAATTATAATCTGTTTTACCAAAAAATGTAAAAAAATTCAACTTAAAATCAATTATGAGATTATATGATCATTTAAAGGCATAAATAAAGCTTTTGAAGGCATAAGTGACTATAAAAGAAGTTTTCTTCTCAATGAATTGTTTTTGCATCACGTTTCTCAAGGTAAACATTCAATTATAAGCTGTTTTAACCCAAAATGTAAAAAAATTCAACTTAAAATAGGTTATAAGATTATATAATCATTTAAAAGGAGAAATAAAGCTTTTGAAGGCATAAGTGACTATAAAAGAAGTTTTCTTCTCAATGAATTGTTTTTGCATCACGTTTCTCGAGGTAAACATTCAATTATAATCTGTTTTAACCCAAAATGTAAAAAAATTCAACTAAAAATAGGTTATAAGATTATATAATCATTTAAAAGGAGAAATAAAGCTTTTGAAGGCATAAGTGACTATAAAAGAAGTTTTCTTCTCAATGAATTGTTTTTGCATCACGTTTCTCAAGGTAAACATTCAATTATAAGCTGTTTTAACCCAAAATGTAAAAAAATTCAACTAAAAATAGGTTATAAGATTATATAATCATTTAAAGGCATAAATAAAGCTTTTGAAGGCATAAGTGACTATAAAAGAAGTTTTCTTCTCAATGAATTGTTTTTGCATCACGTTTCTCAAGGTAAACATTCAATTATAAGCTGTTTTAACCCAAAACGTAAAAAAAATTCAACTTAAAATCAATTATGAGATTATATGATCATTTAAAGGCATAAATAAAGCTTTTGAAGGCATAATTGACTATAAAAGAAGTTTTCTTCTCAATGAATCATTTTTGCATCACGTTTCTCGAGGTAAACATTGAATTATAATCTGTTTTAACCCAAAACATAAAAAAATTCAACTTAAAATAAGTTATAAGATTATATAATCATTTAAATGGAGAAATAAAGCTTTTGAAGGCATAAGTGACTATAAAAGAAGATTTCTTCTCAATGAATGGTTTTTGCATCACGTTTCCCGAGGTAAACATTCAATTATAATCTGTTTTAACCCAAAACGTAAAAAAATTAAACTTAAAATAAGTTATAAGATTATATAATCATTTAAAGGGAGAAATAAAGCTTTTGAAGGCATAAGTGACAATAAAAGAAGTTTTCTTCTCAATGAATGCTTTTTCCTTCACGTTTCCCAAGGTAAACATTCAATTATAATCTGTTTTACCTAAAAATGTAAAAAAATTCAACTTAAAATCAATTATGAGATTATATGATCATTTAAAGGGAGAAATAAAGCTTTTGAAGGCATAAATGACTATAAAAGAAGTTTTCTTCTCAATGAATGGTTTTTGCTTCACGTTTCCCGAGGTAAACATTCAATTATAATATGTTTTAACCCAAAATGTAAAAAAAATTCAACTTAAAATCAATTATGAGATTATATGATCATTTAAAGGCATAAATAAAGCTTTTGAAGGCATAAGTGACTATAAAAGAAGTTTTCTTCTCAATGAATGGTTTTTGCATCACGTTTCTCGAGGTAAACATTCAATTATAATCTGTTTTAACCCAAAATGTAAAAAAATTCAACTTAAAATAAGTTATAAGATTATATCATCATTTAAAAAAAGAAATAAAGCTTTTGAAGGCATAAGTGACAATAAAAGAAGTTTTCTTCTCAATGAATGCTTTTTCCTTCACGTTTCCCAAGGTAAACATTCAATTATAATCTGTTTTACCCCAAAATCTAAAAAAATTCAACTTAAAATAAATTATAAGATTATATAATCATTTAAAGGGAGAAATAAAGCTTTTGAAGGCATAAGTGACTATAAAAGAAGTTTTCTTCTCAATGAATGCTTTTTCCTTCACGTTTCCCAAGGTAAACATTCAATTATAATCTGTTTTAACCCAAAATGTAATAAAATTCAACTTAAAATAAGTTATAAGATTATATAATCATTTAAAGGGAGAAATAAAGCTTTTGAAGGCATAAGTGACTATAAAAGAAGTTTTCTTCTCAATGAATGGTTCTTGCTTCACGTTTCCCGAGGTAAACATTCAATTATAATATGTTTTAACCAAAAATGTAAAAAAAATTGAAGTTAAAATCAATTATGATATTATATGATCATTTAAAGGCATAAATAAAGCTTTTGAAGGCATAAGTGACTATAAAAGAAGTTTTCTTCTCAATGAATGGTTTTTGCATCACGTTTCCCGAGGTAAACATTCAATTATAATCTGTTTTAACCCAAAAGGTAAAAAAATTCAACTTAAAATAAGTTATAAGATTATATAATCATTTAAAGGGAGAAATAAAGCTTTTGAAGGCATAAGTGACTATAAAAGAAGTTTTCTTCTCGATGAATGGTTTTTGCTTCACGTCTCCCGAGGTAAACATTCAATTATAATCTGTTTTAACCCAAAATGTAAAAAAAATTCAACTTAAAATTAATTATGAGATTATATGATCATTTAAAGGCATAAATAAAGCTTTTGAAGGCATAAGTGACTATAAAAGAAGTTTTCTTCTCAATAAATGGTTTTTGCATCACGTTTCTCGAGGTAAACATTCAATTATAATCTGTTTTAACCCAAAATGTAAAAAAATTCAACTTAAAATAAGTTATAAGATTGTATAATCATT
This sequence comes from Theobroma cacao, assembly GCF_053813885.1. Lineage (NCBI taxonomy): Eukaryota > Viridiplantae > Streptophyta > Magnoliopsida > Malvales > Malvaceae > Theobroma > Theobroma cacao. The sequence goes on from NC_142643.1 coordinate 21,242,434, forward strand.
GAAAAATAGAAATAAAGCTTTTGAAGGCATAAGTGACTATAAAAGAAGTTTTCTTCTCAATGAATGCTTTTTCCTTAACGTTTCTCGAGGTAAACATTCAATTATAATCTGTTTTAACCCAAAATGTAAAAAAATTCAACTTAAAATAAGTTATAAGATTATATAATCATTTAAAGGGAGAAATAAAAGCTTTTGAAGGCATAAGTGACTATAAAAGAAGTTTTCTTCTCAATGAATGGTTTTTGCATCACGTTTCTCGAGGTAAACATTCAATTATAATCTGTTTTAACCCAAAATGTAAAAAAATTCAACTTAAAATAAGTTATAAGATTATATAATCATTTAAAGGGAGAAATAAAGCTTTTGAAGGCATAAGTGACTATAAAAGAAGTTTTCTTCTCAATGAATGGTTCTTGCTTCACGTTTCCCGAGGTAAACATTCAATTGTAATATGTTTTAACCAAAAATGTAAAAAAAATTGAAGTTAAAATCAATTATGAGATTATATGATCATTTAAAGGCATAAATAAAGCTTTTGAAGGCATAAGTGACTATAAAAGAAGTTTTCTTCTCAATGAATGGTTTTTGCATCACGTTTCCCGAGGTAAACATTCAATTATAATCTGTTTTAACCCAAAAGGTAAAAAAATTCAACTTAAAATAAGTTATAAGATTATATCATCATTTAAAGGGAGAAATAAAGCTTTTGAAGGCATAAGTGACTATAAAAGAAGTTTTCTTCTCAATGAATGCTTTTTCCTTCACGTTTCTCGAGGTAAACATTCAATTATAATCTGTTTTACCAAAAAATGTAAAAAAAATCAACTTAAAATCAATTATGACATTATATGATCATTTAAAGGCATAAATAAAGCTTTTGAAGGCATAAGTGACTATAAAAGAAGTTTTCTTCTCAATGAATTGTTTTTGCATCACGTTTCTCGAGGTAAACATTCAATTATAATCTGTTTTAACCCAAAATGTAAAAAAATTCAACTTAAAATAGGTTATAAGATTATATAATCATTTAAAAGGAGAAATAAAGCTTTTGAAGGCATACGTGACTATAAAAGAAGTTTTCTTCTCAATGAATGGTTTTTGCTTCACGTTTCCCGAGGTAAACATTCAATTGTAATCTGTTTTAACCCAAAACGTAAAAAAATTCAACTTAAAATAAGTTATAAGATTATATAATCATTTAAAGGGAGAAATAAAGCTTTTGAAGGCATAAGTGACTATAAAAGAAGTTTTCTTCTCAATGAATGGTTTTTGCTTCACGTTTCCCGAGGTAAACATTTAATTATAATATGTTTTAACCCAAAACGTAAAAAAAATTCAACTTAAAATCAATTATGAGATTATATGATCATTTAAAGGCATAAATAAAGCTTTTGAAGGCATAAGTGACTATAAAAGAAGTTTTCTTCTCAATGAATGGTTTTTGCATCACGTTTCTCGAGGTAAACATTCAATTATAATCTGTTTTAACCCAAAATGTAAAAAAATTCAACTTAAAATAAGTTATAAGATTATATAATCATTTAAAGGGAGAAATAAAGCTTTTGAAGGTATAAGTGACAATAAAAGAAGTTTTCTTCTCAATGAATGCCTTTTCCTTCACGTTTCCCAAGGTAAACATTCAATTATAATCTGTTTTACCTAAAAATGTAAAAAAATTCAACTTAAAATCAATTATGAGATTATATGATCATTTAAAGGCATAAATAAAGCTTTTGAAGGCATAAGTGACTATAAAAGAAGTTTTCTTCTCAATGAATGGTTTTTGCATCACGTTTCCCGAGGTAAACATTCAATTATAATCTGTTTTAACCCAAAACGTAAAAAAATTCAACTTAAAATAAGTTATAAGATTATATAATCATTTAAAGGGAGAAATAAAGCTTTTGAAGGCATAAGTGACTATAAAAGAAGTTTTCTTCTCAATGAATGCTTTTTCCTTCACGTTTCCCGAGGTAAACATTTAATTATAATCTGTTTTACCAAAAAATGTAAAACAATTCAACTTAAAATCAATTATGAGATTATATGATCATTTAAAGGCATAAATAAAGCTTTTGAAGGCATAAGTGACTATAAAAGAAGTTTTCTTCTCAATGAATTGTTTTTGCATCACGTTTCTCAAGGTAAACATTCAATTATAAGCTGTTTTAACCCAAAATGTAAAAAAATTCAACTTAAAATAGGTTATAAGATTATATAATCATTTAAAAGGAGAAATAAAGCTTTTGAAGGCATAAGTGACTATAAAAGAAGTTTTCTTCTCAATGAATGCTTTTTCCTTCACGTTTCCCAAGGTAAACATTCAATTATAATCTGTTTTACCTAAAAATGTAAAACAATTCAACTTAAAATCAATTATGAGATTATATGATCATTTAAAGGCATAAATAAAGCTTTTGAAGGCATAAGTGACTATAAAAGAAGTTTTCTTCTCAATGAATGGTTTTTGCATCACGTTTCCCGAGGTAAACATTCAATTATAATCTGTTTTAACCCAAAACGTAAAAAAATTCAACTTAAAATAAGTTATAAGATTATATAATCATTTAAAGGGAGAAATAAAGCTTTTGAAGGCATAAGTGACTATAAAAGAAGTTTTCTTCTCAATGAATGGTTTTTGCTTCACGTTTCCCGAGGTAAACATTCAATTATAATCTTTTATAACCCAAAATGTAAAAAAAATTCAACTTAAAATCAATTATGAGATTATATGATCATTTAAAGGCATAAATAAAGCTTTTGAAGGCATAAGTGACTATAAAAGAAGTTTTCTTCTCAATGAATGGTTTTTGCATCACGTTTCCCGAGGTAAACATTCAATTATAATCTGTTTTAACCCAAAAGGTAAAAAAATTCAACTTAAAATAAGTTATAAGATTATATAATCATTTAAAGGGAGAAATAAAGCTTTTGAAGGCATAAGTGACTATAAAAGAAGTTTTCTTCTCAATGAATGCTTTTTCCTTCACGTTTCTCGAGGTAAACATTCAATTATAATCTGTTTTACCAAAAAATGTAAAAAAAATCAACTTAAAATCAATTATGACATTATATGATCATTTAAAGGCATAAATAAAGCTTTTGAAGGCATAAGTGACTATAAAAGAAGTTTTCTTCTCAATGAATTGTTTTTGCATCACGTTTCTCGAGGTAAACATTCAATTATAATCTGTTTTAACCCAAAATGTAAAAAAATTCAACTTAAAATAGGTTATAAGATTATATAATCATTTAAAAGGAGAAATAAAGCTTTTGAAGGCATAAGTGACTATAAAAGAAGTTTTCTTCTCAATGAATGGTTTTTGCTTCACGTTTCCCGAGGTAAACATTCAATTGTAATCTGTTTTAACCCAAAACGTAAAAAAATTCAACTTAAAATAAGTTATAAGATTATATAATCATTTAAAGGGAGAAATAAAGCTTTTGAAGGCATAAGTGACTATAAAAGAAGTTTTCTTCTCAATGAATGGTTTTTGCTTCACGTTTCCCGAGGTAAACATTTAATTATAATATGTTTTAACCCAAAACGTAAAAAAAATTCAACTTAAAATCAATTATGAGATTATATGATCATTTAAAGGCATAAATAAAGCTTTTGAAGGCATAAGTGACTATAAAAGAAGTTTTCTTCTCAATGAATTGTTTTTGCATCACGTTTCTCGAGGTAAACATTCAATTATAATCTGTTTTAACCCAAAAGGTAAAAAAATTCAACTTAAAATAAGTTATAAGATTATATAATCATTTAAAGGGAGAAATAAAGCTTTTGAAGGCATAAGTGACAATAAAAGAAGTTTTCTTCTCAATGAATGCTTTTTCCTTCACGTTTCCCGAGGTAAACATTCAATTATATTCTGTTTTACCTAAAAATGTAAAACAATTCAACTTAAAATCAATTATGAGATTATATGATCATTTAAAGGCATAAATAAAGCTTTTGAAGGCATAAGTGACTATAAAAGAAGTTTTCTTCTCAATGAATGGTTTTTGCATCACGTTTCCCGAGGTAAACATTCAATTATAATATGTTTTAACCCAAAACGTAAAAAAATTCAACTTAAAATAAGTTATAAGATTATATAATCATTTAAAGGGAGAAATAAAGCTTTTGAAGGCATAAGTGACTATAAAAGAAGTTTTCTTCTCAATGAATGGTTTTTACTTCACGTTTCCCGAGGTAAACATTCAATTATAATCTTTTATAACCCAAAATGTAAAAAAAATTCAACTTAAAATCAATTATGAGATTATATGATCATTTAAAGGCATAAATAAAGCTTTTGAAGGCATAAGTGACTATAAAAGAAGTTTTCTTCTCAATGAATTGTTTTTGCATCACGTTTCTCGAGGTAAACATTCAATTATAATCTGTTTTAACCCAAAAGGTAAAAAAATTCAACTTAAAATAAGTTATAAGATTATATAATCATTTAAAGGGAGAAATAAAGCTTTTGAAGGCATAAGTGACAATAAAAGAAGTTTTCTTCTCAATGAATGCTTTTTCCTTCACGTTTCCCGAGGTAAACATTCAATTATAATCTGTTTTACCAAAAAATGTAAAAAAATTCAACTTAAAATCAATTATGAGATTATATGATCATTTAAAGGCATAAATAAAGCTTTTGAAGGCATAAGTGACTATAAAAGAAGTTTTCTTCTCAATGAATTGTTTTTGCATCACGTTTCTCAAGGTAAACATTCAATTATAAGCTGTTTTAACCCAAAATGTAAAAAAATTCAACTTAAAATAGGTTATAAGATTATATAATCATTTAAAAGGAGAAATAAAGCTTTTGAAGGCATAAGTGACTATAAAAGAAGTTTTCTTTTCAATGAATTGTTTTTGCATCACGTTTCTCGAGGTAAACATTCAATTATAATCTGTTTTAACCCAAAACGTAAAAAAAATTCAACTTAAAATCAATTATGAGATTATATGGTCATTTAAAGGCATAAATAAAGCTTTTGAAGGCATAATTGACTATAAAAGAAGTTTTCTTCTCAATGAATCGTTTTTGCATCACGTTTCCCGAGGTAAACATTCAATTATAATCTGTTTTAACCCAAAACGTAAAAAAATTCAACTTAAAATAAGTTATAAGATTATATAATCATTTAAAGGGAGAAATAAAGCTTTTGAAGGCATAAGTGACTATAAAATAAGTTTTCTTCTCAATGAATGGTTTTTGCTTCACGTTTCCCGAGGTAAACATTCAATTATAATCTTTTATAACCCAAAATGTAAAAAAAATTGAAGTTAAAATCAATTATGAGATTATATGATCATTTAAAGGGAGAAATAAAGCTTTTGAAGGCATAAGTGACTATAAAAGAAGTTTTCTTCTCAATGAATGGTTTTTGCATCACGTTTCTCGAGGTAAACATTCAATTATAATCTGTTTTAACCCAAAATGTAAAAAAATTCAACTTAAAATAAGTTATAAGATTATATAATCATTTAAAGGGAGAAATAAAGCTTTTGAAGGCATAAGTGACAATAAAATAAGTTTTCTTCTCAATGAATACTTTTTCCTTCACGTTTCCCGAGGTAAACATTAAATTATAATCTGTTTTACCAAAAAATGTAAAACAATTCAACTTAAAATCAATTATGAGATTATATAATCATTTAAAAGGAGAAATAAAGCTTTTGAAGGCATAAGTGACTGTAAAAGAAGTTTTCTTCTCAATGAATGGTTTTTACATTACGTTTCCCGAGGTAAACATTGAATTATAATCTGTTTTAACCCAAAACATAAAAAAATTCAACTTAAAATAAGTTATAAGATTATATAATCATTTAAAGGGAGAAATAAAGCTTTTGAAGGCAGAAGTGACTATAAAAGAAGATTTCTTCTCAATGAATGGTTTTTGCATCACGTTTCCCGAGGTAAACATTCAATTATAATCTGTTTTAACCCAAAACGTAAAAAAATTAAACTTAAAATAAGTTATAAGATTATATAATCATTTAAAGGGAGAAATAAAGCTTTTGAAGGCATAAGTGACAATAAAAGAAGTTTTCTTCTCAATGAATGCTTTTTCCTTCACGTTTCCCAAGGTAAACATTCAATTATAATCTGTTTTACCTAAAAATGTAAAAAAATTCAACTTAAAATCAATTATGAGATTATATGATCATTTAAAGGGAGAAATAAAGCTTTTGAAGGCATAAATGACTATAAAAGAAGTTTTCTTCTCAATGAATGGTTTTTGCTTCACGTTTCCCGAGGTAAACATTCAATTATAATAAAAGAAGTTTTCTTCTCAATGAATGGTTTTTGCATCACGTTTCTCGAGGTAAACATTCAATTATAATCTGTTTTAACCCAAAATGTAAAAAAATTCAACTTAAAATAACTTATAAGATTATATCATCATTTAAAAAAAGAAATAAAGCTTTTGAAGGCATAAGTGACAATAAAAGAAGTTTTCTTCTCAATGAAAGCTTTTTCCTTCACGTTTCCCAAGGTAAACATTCAATTATAATCTGTTTTACCCCAAAATCTAAAAAAATTCAACTTAAAATAAATTATAAGATTATATAATCATTTAAAGGGAGAAATAAAGCTTTTGAAGGCATAAGTGACTATAAAAGAAGTTTTCTTCTCAATGAATGGTTTTTGCTTCACGTTTCCCGAGGTAAACATTTAATTATAATATGTTTTAACCCAAAACGTAAAAAAAATTCAACTTAAAATCAATTATGAGATTATATGATCATTTAAAGGCATAAATAAAGCTTTTGAAGGCATAAGTGACTATAAAAGAAGTTTTCTTCTCAATGAATGGTTTTTGCATCACGTTTCTCGAGGTAAACATTCAATTATAATCTGTTTTAACCCAAAATGTAAAAAAATTCAACTTAAAATAAGTTATAAGATTATATAATCATTTAAAGGGAGAAATAAAGCTTTTGAAGGTATAAGTGACAATAAAAGAAGTTTTCTTCTCAATGAATGCCTTTTCCTTCACGTTTCCCAAGGTAAACATTCAATTATAATCTGTTTTACCTAAAAATGTAAAAAAATTCAACTTAAAATCAATTATGAGATTATATGATCATTTAAAGGCATAAATAAAGCTTTTGAAGGCATAAGTGACTATAAAAGAAGTTTTCTTCTCAATGAATGGTTTTTGCATCACGTTTCCCGAGGTAAACATTCAATTATAATCTGTTTTAACCCAAAACGTAAAAAAATTCAACTTAAAATAAGTTATAAGATTATATAATCATTTAAAGGGAGAAATAAAGCTTTTGAAGGCATAAGTGACTATAAAAGAAGTTTTCTTCTCAATGAATGCTTTTTCCTTCACGTTTCCCGAGGTAAACATTTAATTATAATCTGTTTTACCAAAAAATGTAAAAAAATTCAACTTAAAATCAATTATGAGATTATATGATCATTTAAAGGCATAAATAAAGCTTTTGAAGGCATAAGTGACTATAAAAGAAGTTTTCTTCTCAATGAATTGTTTTTGCATCACGTTTCTCAAGGTAAACATTCAATTATAAGCTGTTTTAACCCAAAATGTAAAAAAATTCAACTTAAAATAGGTTATAAGATTATATAATCATTTAAAAGGAGAAATAAAGCTTTTGAAGGCATAAGTGACTATAAAAGAAGTTTTCTTCTCAATGAATGCTTTTTCCTTCACGTTTCCCAAGGTAAACATTCAATTATAATCTGTTTTACCTAAAAATGTAAAACAATTCAACTTAAAATCAATTATGAGATTATATGATCATTTAAAGGCATAAATAAAGCTTTTGAAGGCATAAGTGACTATAAAAGAAGTTTTCTTCTCAATGAATGGTTTTTGCATCACGTTTCCCGAGGTAAACATTCAATTATAATCTGTTTTAACCCAAAACGTAAAAAAATTCAACTTAAAATAAGTTATAAGATTATATAATCATTTAAAGGGAGAAATAAAGCTTTTGAAGGCATAAGTGACTATAAAAGAAGTTTTCTTCTCAATGAATGGTTTTTGCTTCACGTTTCCCGAGGTAAACATTCAATTATAATCTTTTATAACCCAAAATGTAAAAAAAATTCAACTTAAAATCAATTATGAGATTATATGATCATTTAAAGGCATAAATAAAGCTTTTGAAGGCATAAGTGACTATAAAAGAAGTTTTCTTCTCAATGAATGGTTTTTGCATCACGTTTCCCGAGGTAAACATTCAATTATAATCTGTTTTAACCCAAAAGGTAAAAAAATTCAACTTAAAATAAGTTATAAGATTATATAATCATTTAAAGGGAGAAATAAAGCTTTTGAAGGCATAAGTGACTATAAAAGAAGTTTTCTTCTCAATGAATGCTTTTTCCTTCACGTTTCTCGAGGTAAACATTCAATTATAATCTGTTTTACCAAAAAATGTAAAAAAAATCAACTTAAAATCAATTATGACATTATATGATCATTTAAAGGCATAAATAAAGCTTTTGAAGGCATAAGTGACTATAAAAGAAGTTTTCTTCTCAATGAATTGTTTTTGCATCACGTTTCTCGAGGTAAACATTCAATTATAATCTGTTTTAACCCAAAATGTAAAAAAATTCAACTTAAAATAGGTTATAAGATTATATAATCATTTAAAAGGAGAAATAAAGCTTTTGAAGGCATAAGTGACTATAAAAGAAGTTTTCTTCTCAATGAATGGTTTTTGCTTCACGTTTCCCGAGGTAAACATTCAATTGTAATCTGTTTTAACCCAAAACGTAAAAAAATTCAACTTAAAATAAGTTATAAGATTATATAATCATTTAAAGGGAGAAATAAAGCTTTTGAAGGCATAAGTGACTATAAAAGAAGTTTTCTTCTCAATGAATGGTTTTTGCTTCACGTTTCCCGAGGTAAACATTTAATTATAATATGTTTTAACCCAAAACGTAAAAAAAATTCAACTTAAAATCAATTATGAGATTATATGATCATTTAAAGGCATAAATAAAGCTTTTGAAGGCATAAGTGACTATAAAAGAAGTTTTCTTCTCAATGAATTGTTTTTGCATCACGTTTCTCGAGGTAAACATTCAATTATAATCTGTTTTAACCCAAAAGGTAAAAAAATTCAACTTAAAATAAGTTATAAGATTATATAATCATTTAAAGGGAGAAATAAAGCTTTTGAAGGCATAAGTGACAATAAAAGAAGTTTTCTTCTCAATGAATGCTTTTTCCTTCACGTTTCCCGAGGTAAACATTCAATTATATTCTGTTTTACCTAAAAATGTAAAACAATTCAACTTAAAATCAATTATGAGATTATATGATCATTTAAAGGCATAAATAAAGCTTTTGAAGGCATAAGTGACTATAAAAGAAGTTTTCTTCTCAATGAATGGTTTTTGCATCACGTTTCCCGAGGTAAACATTCAATTATAATATGTTTTAACCCAAAACGTAAAAAAATTCAACTTAAAATAAGTTATAAGATTATATAATCATTTAAAGGGAGAAATAAAGCTTTTGAAGGCATAAGTGACTATAAAAGAAGTTTTCTTCTCAATGAATGGTTTTTGCTTCACGTTTCCCGAGGTAAACATTCAATTATAATCTTTTATAACCCAAAATGTAAAAAAAATTCAACTTAAAATCAATTATGAGATTATATGATCATTTAAAGGCATAAATAAAGCTTTTGAAGGCATAAGTGACTATAAAAGAAGTTTTCTTCTCAATGAATTGTTTTTGCATCACGTTTCTCGAGGTAAACATTCAATTATAATCTGTTTTAACCCAAAAGGTAAAAAAATTCAACTTAAAATAAGTTATAAGATTATATAATCATTTAAAGGGAGAAATAAAGCTTTTGAAGGCATAAGTGACAATAAAAGAAGTTTTCTTCTCAATGAATGCTTTTTCCTTCACGTTTCCCGAGGTAAACATTCAATTATAATCTGTTTTACCAAAAAATGTAAAAAAATTCAACTTAAAATCAATTATGAGATTATATGATCATTTAAAGGCATAAATAAAGCTTTTGAAGGCATAAGTGACTATAAAAGAAGTTTTCTTCTCAATGAATTGTTTTTGCATCACGTTTCTCAAGGTAAACATTCAATTATAAGCTGTTTTAACCCAAAATGTAAAAAAATTCAACTTAAAATAGGTTATAAGATTATATAATCATTTAAAAGGAGAAATAAAGCTTTTGAAGGCATAAGTGACTATAAAAGAAGTTTTCTTTTCAATGAATTGTTTTTGCATCACGTTTCTCGAGGTAAACATTCAATTATAATCTGTTTTAACCCAAAACGTAAAAAAAATTCAACTTAAAATCAATTATGAGATTATATGGTCATTTAAAGGCATAAATAAAGCTTTTGAAGGCATAATTGACTATAAAAGAAGTTTTCTTCTCAATGAATCGTTTTTGCATCACGTTTCCCGAGGTAAACATTCAATTATAATCTGTTTTAACCCAAAACGTAAAAAAATTCAACTTAAAATAAGTTATAAGATTATATAATCATTTAAAGGGAGAAATAAAGCTTTTGAAGGCATAAGTGACTATAAAATAAGTTTTCTTCTCAATGAATGGTTTTTGCTTCACGTTTCCCGAGGTAAACATTCAATTATAATCTTTTATAACCCAAAATGTAAAAAAAATTGAAGTTAAAATCAAGTATGAGATTATATGATCATTTAAAGGGAGAAATAAAGCTTTTGAAGGCATAAGCGACTATAAAAGAAGTTTTCTTCTCAATGAATGGTTTTTGCATCACGTTTCTCGAGGTAAACATTCAATTATAATCTGTTTTAACCCAAAATGTAAAAAAATTCAACTTAAAATAAGTTATAAGATTATATAATCATTTAAAGGGAGAAATAAAGCTTTTGAAGGCATAAGTGACAATAAAATAAGTTTTCTTCTCAATGAATGCTTTTTCCTTCACGTTTCCCGAGGTAAACATTAAATTATAATCTGTTTTACCAAAAAATGTAAAAAAATTCAACTTAAAATCAATTATGAGATTATATCATCATTTAAAGGCATAAATAAAGCTTTTGAAGGCATAAGTGACTGTAAAAGAAGTTTTCTTCTCAATGAATGGTTTTTACATCACGTTTCCCGAGGTAAACATTGAATTATAATCTGTTTTAACCCAAAACATAAAAAAATTCAACTTAAAATAAGTTATAAGATTATATAATCATTTAAAGGGAGAAATAAAGCTTTTGAAGGCATAAGTGACTATAAAAGAAGATTTCTTCTCAATGAATGGTTTTTGCATCACGTTTCCCGAGGTAAACATTCAATTATAATCTGTTTTAACCCAAAAGGTAAAAAAATTCAACTTAAAATAAGTTATAAGATTATATAATCATTTAAAGGGAGAAATAAAGCTTTTGAAGGCATAAGTGACTATAAAAGAAGTTTTCTTCTCAATGAATGCTTTTTCCTTCACGTTTCCCGAGGTAAACATTCAATTATAATCTGTTTTACCAAAAAATGTAAAAAAATTCAACTTAAAATCAATTATGAGATTATATGATCATTTAAAGGCATAAATAAAGCTTTTGAAGGCATAAGTGACTATAAAAGAAGTTTTCTTCTCAATGAATTGTTTTTGCATCACGTTTCTCAAGGTAAACATTCAATTATAAGCTGTTTTAACCCAAAATGTAAAAAAATTCAACTTAAAATAGGTTATAAGATTATATAATCATTTAAAAGGAGAAATAAAGCTTTTGAAGGCATAAGTGACTATAAAAGAAGTTTTCTTCTCAATGAATTGTTTTTGCATCACGTTTCTCGAGGTAAACATTCAATTATAATCTGTTTTAACCCAAAATGTAAAAAAATTCAACTTAAAATAGGTTATAAGATTATATAATCATTTAAAAAGAGAAATAAAGCTTTTGAAGGCATAAGTGACTATAAAAGAAGTTTTCTTCTCAATGAATGGTTTTTGCTTCACGTTTCCCGAGGTAAACATTTAATTATAATCTGTTTTAACCCAAAACGTAAAAAAAATTCAACTCAAAATCAATTATGAGATTATATGATCATTTAAAGGCATAAATAAAGCTTTTGAAGGCATAATTGACTATAAAAGAAGTTTTCTTCTAAATGAATCATTTTTGCATCACGTTTCTCGAGGTAAACATTCAATTATAATCTGTTTTAACCCAAAATGTAAAAAAATTCAACTTAAAATAAGTTATAAGATTATATAATCATTTAAAGGGAGAAATAAAGCTTTTGAAGGCATAAGTGACAATAAAAGAAGTTTTCTTCTCAATGAATGCTTTTTCCTTCACGTTTCCCGAGGTAAACATTCAATTATAATCTGTTTTACCAAAAAATGTAAAAAAAATCAACTTAAAATCAATTATGAGATTATATGATCATTTAAAGGCATAAATAAAGCTTTTGAAGGCATAAGTGACTATAAAAGAAGTTTTCTTCTCAATGAATTGTTTTTGCATCACGTTTCTCAAGGTAAACATTCAATTATAAGCTGTTTTAACCCAAAATGTAAAAAAATTCAACTTAAAATAGGTTATAAGATTATATAATCATTTAAAAGGAGAAATAAAGCTTTTGAAGGCATAAGTGACTATAAAAGAAGTTTTCTTCTCAATGAATGGTTTTTGCTTCACGTTTCCCGAGGTAAACATTCAATTATAATCTGTTTTAACCCAAAACGTAAAAAAATTCAACTTAAAATAAGTTATAAGATTATATAATCATTTAAAGGGAGAAATAAAGCTTTTGAAGGCATAAGTGACTATAAAATAAGTTTTCTTCTCAATGAATGGTTTTTGCTTCACGTTTCCCGAGGTAAACATTCAATTATAATCTTTTATAACCCAAAATGTAAAAAAAATTGAAGTTAAAATCAATTATGAGATTATATGATCATTTAAAGGGAGAAATAAAGCTTTTGAAGGCATAAGTGACTATAAAAGAAGTTTTCTTCTCAATGAATGGTTTTTGCATCACGTTTCTCGAGGTAAACATTCAATTATAATCTGTTTTAACCCAAAATGTAAAAAAATTCAACTTAAAATAAGTTATAAGATTATATAATCATTTAAAGGGAGAAATAAAGCTTTTGAAGGCATAAGTGACAATAAAATAAGTTTTCTTCTCAATGAATACTTTTTCCTTCACGTTTCCCGAGGTAAACATTAAATTATAATCTGTTTTACCAAAAAATGTAAAACAATTCAACTTAAAATCAATTATGAGATTATATAATCATTTAAAAGGAGAAATAAAGCTTTTGAAGGCATAAGTGACTGTAAAAGAAGTTTTCTTCTCAATGAATGGTTTTTACATCACGTTTCCCGAGGTAAACATTGAATTATAATCTGTTTTAACCCAAAACATAAAAAAATTCAACTTAAAATAAGTTATAAGATTATATAATCATTTAAAGGGAGAAATAAAGCTTTTGAAGGCAGAAGTGACTATAAAAGAAGATTTCTTCTCAATGAATGGTTTTTGCATCACGTTTCCCGAGGTAAACATTCAATTATAATCTGTTTTAACCCAAAACGTAAAAAAATTAAACTTAAAATAAGTTATAAGATTATATAATCATTTAAAGGGACAAATAAAGCTTTTGAAGGCATAAGTGACAATAAAAGAAGTTTTCTTCTCAATGAATGCTTTTTCCTTCACGTTTCCCAAGGTAAACATTCAATTATAATCTGTTTTACCTAAAAATGTAAAAAAATTCAACTTAAAATCAATTATGAGATTATATGATCATTTAAAGGGAGAAATAAAGCTTTTGAAGGCATAAATGACTATAAAAGAAGTTTTCTTCTCAATGAATGGTTTTTGCTTCACGTTTCCCGAGGTAAACATTCAATTATAATAAAAGAAGTTTTCTTCTCAATGAATGGTTTTTGCATCACGTTTCTCGAGGTAAACATTCAATTATAATCTGTTTTAACCCAAAATGTAAAAAAATTCAACTTAAAATAACTTATAAGATTATATCATCATTTAAAAAAAGAAATAAAGCTTTTGAAGGCATAAGTGACAATAAAAGAAGTTTTCTTCTCAATGAAAGCTTTTTCCTTCACGTTTCCCAAGGTAAACATTCAATTATAATCTGTTTTACCCCAAAATCTAAAAAAATTCAACTTAAAATAAATTATAAGATTATATAATCATTTAAAGGGAGAAATAAAGCTTTTGAAGGCATAAGTGACTATAAAAGAAGTTTTCTTCTCAATGAATGCTTTTTCCTTCACGTTTCCCAAGGTAAACATTCAATTATAATCTGTTTTAACCCAAAATGTAAAAAAATTCAACTTAAAATAAGTTATAAGATTATATAATCATTTAAAGGGAGAAATAAAGCTTTTGAAGGCATAAGTGACTATAAAAGAAGTTTTCTTCTCAATGAATGGTTCTTGCTTCACGTTTCTCGAGGTAAACATTTCAATTATAATATGTTTTAACCAAAAATGTAAAAAAAATTGAAGTTAAAATCAATTATGAGATTATATGATCATTTAAAGGCATAAATAAAGCTTTTGAAGGCATAAGTGACTATAAAAGAAGTTTTCTTCTCAATGAATGGTTTTTGCATCACGTTTCCCGAGGTAAACATTCAATTATAATCTGTTTTAACCCAAAATGTAAAAAAATTCAACTTAAAATAAGTTATAAGATTATATAATCATTTAAAGGGAGAAATAAAGCTTTTGAAGGCATAAGTGACAATAAAATAAGTTTTCTTCTCAATGAATGCTTTTTCCTTCACGTTTTCCAAGGTAAACATTCAATTATAATCTGTTTTACCTAAAAATGTAAAACAATTCAACTTAAAATCAATTATGAGATTATATGATCATTTAAAGGCATAAATAAAGCTTTTGAAGGCATAAGTGACTATAAAAGAAGTTTTCTTCTCAATGAATTGTTTTTGCATCACGTTTCCCGAGGTAAACATTCAATTATAATCTGTTTTAACCCAAAATGTAAAAAAATTCAACTTAAAATAAGTTATAAGATTATATAATCATTTAAAGGGAGAAATAAAGCTTTTGAAGGCATAAGTGACTATAAAAGAAGTTTTCTTCTCGATAAATGGTTTTTGCTTCACGTCTCCCGAGGTAAACATTCAATTATAATCTGTTTTAACCTAAAATGTAAAAAAAATTCAACTTAAAATTAATTATTAGATTATATGATCATTTAAAGGCATAAATAAAGCTTTTGAAGGCATAAGTGACTATAAAAGAAGTTTTCTTCTCAATGAATGGTTTTTGCATCACGTTTCTCGAGGTAAACATTCAATTATAATCTGTTTTAACCCAAAATGTAAAAAAATTCAACTTAAAATAAGTTATAAGATTGTATAATCATTGAAAAAAAGAAATAAAGCTTTTGAAGGCATAAGTGACTATAAAAGAAGTTTTCTTCTCAATGAATGCTTTTTCCTTAACGTTTCTCGAGGTAAACATTCAATTATAATCTGTTTTAACCCAAAATGTAAAAAAATTCAACTTAAAATAAGTTATAAGATTATATAATCATTTAAAGGGAGAAATAAAGCTTTTGAAGGCATAAGTGACTATAAAAGAAGTTTTCTTCTCAATGAATGGTTTTTGCATCACGTTTCTCGAGGTAAACATTCAATTATAATCTGTTTTAACCCAAAATGTAAAAAAATTCAACTTAAAATAAGTTATAAGATTATATAATCATTTAAAGGGAGAAATAAAGCTTTTGAAGGCATAAGTGACTATAAAAGAAGTTTTCTTCTCAATGAATGGTTCTTGCTTCACGTTTCCCGAGGTAAACATTCAATTGTAATATGTTTTAACCAAAAATGTAAAAAAAATTGAAGTTAAAATCAATTATGAGATTATATGATCATTTAAAGGCATAAATAAAGCTTTTGAAGGCATAAGTGACTATAAAAGAAGTTTTCTTCTCAATGAATGGTTTTTGCATCACATTTCCCGACGTAAACATTCAGTTATAATCTGTTTCAACCCAAAAGGTAAAAAAATTCAACTTAAAATAAGTTATAAGATTATATAATCATTTAAAGGGAGAAATAAAGCTTTTGAAGGCATAAGTGACTATAAAAGAAGTTTTCTTCTCAATGAATGCTTTTTCCTTCACGTTTCTCGAGGTAAACATTCAATTATAATCTGTTTTACCAAAAAATGTAAAAAAAATCAACTTACAATCAATTATGACATTATATGATCATTTAAAGGCATAAATAAAGCTTTTGAAGGCATAAGTGACTATAAAAGAAGTTTTCTTCTCAATGAATTGTTTTTGCATCACGTTTCTCGAGGTAAACATTCAATTATAATCTGTTTTAACCCAAAATGTAAAAAAATTCAACTTAAAATAGGTTATAAGATTATATAATCATTTAAAAGGAGAAATAAAGCTTTTGAAGGCATAAGTGACTATAAAAAAAGTTTTCTTCTCAATGAATGGTTTTTGCTTCACGTTTCCCGAGGTAAACATTCAATTGCAATCTGTTTTAACCCAAAACGTAAAAAAATTCAACTTAAAATAAGTTATAAGATTATATAATCATTTAAAGGGAGAAATAAAGCTTTTGAAGGCATAAGTGACTATAAAAGAAGTTTTCTTCTCAATGAATGGTTTTTGCTTCACGTTTCCCGAGGTAAACATTTAATTATAATATGTTTTAACCCAAAACGTAAAAAAAATTCAACTTAAAATCAATTATGAGATTATATGATCATTTAAAGGCATAAATAAAGCTTTTGAAGGCATAAGTGACTATAAAAGAAGTTTTCTTCTCGATGAATGGTTTTTGCTTCACGTCTCCCGAGGTAAACATTCAATTATAATCTGTTTTAACCCAAAATGTAAAAAAAATTCAACTTAAAATTAATTATGAGATTATATGATCATTTAAAGGCATAAATAAAGCTTTTGAAGGCATAAGTGACTATAAAAGAAGTTTTCTTCTCAATGAATGGTTTTTGCATCACGTTTCTCGAGGTAAACATTCAATTATAATCTGTTTTAACCCAAAATGTAAAAAAATTCAACTTAAAATAAGTTATAAGATTATATAATCATTTAAAGGGAGAAATAAAGCTTTTGAAGGCATAAGTGACTATAAAAGAAGTTTTCTTCTCAATGAATGGTTTTTGCTTCACGTTTCCCGAGGTAAACATTCAATTATAATCTGTTTTAACTAAAAATGTAATAAAATTCAACTTAAAATAAGTTATAAGATTATATAATCATTTAAAGGGAGAAATAAAGCTTGTGAAGGCATAAGTGACTATAAAAGAAGTTTTCTTCTCGATGAATGGTTTTTGCTTCACGTCTCCCGAGGTAAACATTCAATTATAATCTGTTTTAACCCAAAATGTAAAAAAAATTCAACTTAAAATTAATTATGAGATTATATGATCATTTAAAGGCATAAATAAAGCTTTTGAAGGCATAAGTGACTATAAAAGAAGTTTTCTTCTCAATGAATGGTTTTTGCATCACGTTTCTCGAGGTAAACATTCAATTATAATCTGTTTTAACCCAAAATGTAAAAAAATTCAACTTAAAATAAGTTATAAGATTATATAATCATTTAAAGGGAGAAATAAAGCTTTTGAAGGCATAAGTGACTATAAAAGAAGTTTTCTTCTCAATGAATGGTTTTTGCTTCACGTTTCCCGAGGTAAACATTCAATTATAATCTGTTTTAACTAAAAATGTAAAAAAATTCAACTTAAAATAAGTTATAAGATTATATAATCATTTAAAGGGAGAAATAAAGCTTTTGAAGGCATAAGTGACAATAAAAGAAGTTTTCTTCTCAATGAATGCCTTTTCCTTCACGTTTCCCAAGGTAAACATTCAATTATAATCTGTTTTAACCCAAAATGTAAAAAAATTCAACTTAAAATAAGTTATAAGATTATATCATCATTTAAAAAAAGAAATAAAGCTTTTGAAGGCATAAGTGACAATAAAAGAAGTTTTCTTCTCAATGAATGCTTTTTCCTTCACGTTTCCCAAGGTAAACATTCAATTATAATCTGTTTTACCCCAAAATCTAAAAAAATTCAACTTAAAATAAATTATAAGATTATATAATCATTTAAAGGGAGAAATAAAGCTTTTGAAGGCATAAGTGACTATAAAAGAAGTTTTCTTCTCAATGAATGCTTTTTCCTTCACGTTTCCAGAGGTAAACATTCAATTATAATCTGTTTTAACCCAAAATGTAATAAAATTCAACTTAAAATAAGTTATAAGATTATATAATCATTTAAAGGGAGAAATAAAGCTTTTGAAGGCATAAGTGACTATAAAAGAAGTTTTCTTCTCAATGAATGGTTTTTGCATCACGTTTCTCGAGGTAAACATTCAATTATAATCTGTTTTAACCCAAAATGTAAAAAAATTCAACTTAAAATAAGTTATAAGATTGTATAATCATTGAAAAAAAGAAATAAAGCTTTTGAAGGCATAAGTGACTATAAAAGAAGTTTTCTTCTCAATGAATGCTTTTTCCTTAACGTTTCTCGAGGTAAACATTCAATTATAATCTGTTTTAACCCAAAATGTAAAAAAATTCAACTTAAAATAAGTTATAAGATTATATAATCATTTAAAGGGAGAAATAAAGCTTTTGAAGGCATAAGTGACTATAAAAGAAGTTTTCTTCTCAATGAATGGTTTTTGCATCACGTTTCTCGAGGTAAACATTCAATTATAATCTGTTTTAACCCAAAATGTAAAAAAATTCAACTTAAAATAAGTTATAAGATTATATAATCATTTAAAGGGAGAAATAAAGCTTTTGAAGGCATAAGTGACTATAAAAGAAGTTTTCTTCTCAATGAATGGTTCTTGCTTCACGTTTCCCGAGGTAAACATTCAATTGTAATATGTTTTAACCAAAAATGTAAAAAAAATTGAAGTTAAAATCAATTATGAGATTATATGATCATTTAAAGGCATAAATAAAGCTTTTGAAGGCATAAGTGACTATAAAAGAAGTTTTCTTCTCAATGAATGGTTTTTGCATCACGTTTCCCGAGGTAAACATTCAATTATAATCTGTTTTAACCCAAAAGGTAAAAAAATTCAACTTAAAATAAGTTATAAGATTATATAATCATTTAAAGGGAGAAATAAAGCTTTTGAAGGCATAAGTGACTATAAAAGAAGTTTTCTTCTCAACGAATGCTTTTTCCTTCACGTTTCTCGAGGTAAACATTCAATTATAATCTATTTTACCAAAAAATGTAAAAAAAATCAACTTACAATCAATTATGACATTATATGATCATTTAAAGGCATAAATAAAGCTTTTGAAGGCATAAGTGACTATAAAAGAAGTTTTCTTCTCAATGAATTGTTTTTGCATCACGTTTCTCGAGGTAAACATTCAATTATAATCTGTTTTAACCCAAAATGTAAAAAAATTCAACTTAAAATAGGTTATAAGATTATATAATCATTTAAAAGGAGAAATAAAGCTTTTGAAGGCATAAGTGACTATAAAAAAAGTTTTCTTCTCAATGAATGGTTTTTGCTTCACGTTTCCCGAGGTAAACATTCAATTGCAATCTGTTTTAACCCAAAACGTAAAAAAATTCAACTTAAAATAAGTTATAAGATTATATAATCATTTAAAGGGAGAAATAAAGCTTTTGAAGGCATAAGTGACTATAAAAGAAGTTTTCTTCTCAATGAATGGTTTTTGCTTCACGTTTCCCGAGGTAAACATTTAATTATAATATGTTTTAACCCAAAACGTAAAAAAAATTCAACTTAAAATCAATTATGAGATTATATGATCATTTAAAGGCATAAATAAAGCTTTTGAAGGCATAAGTGACTATAAAAGAAGTTTTCTTCTCAATGAATGGTTTTTGCATCACGTTTCTCGAGGTAAACATTCAATTATAATCTGTTTTACCCCAAAATCTAAAAAAATTCAACTTAAAATAAGTTATAAGATTATATAATCATTTAAAGGGAGAAATAAAGCTTTTGAAGGCATAAGTGACTATAAAAGAAGTTTTCTTCTCAATGAATGGTTTTTGCATCACGTTTCTCGAGGTAAACATTCAATTATAATCTGTTTTAACCCAAAATGTAAAAAAATTCAACTTAAAATAAGTTATAAGATTATATAATCATTTAAAGGGAGAAATAAAGCTTTTGAAGGCATAAGTGACTATAAAAGAAGTTTTCTTCTCAATGAATGGTTCTTGCTTCACGTTTCCCGAGGTAAACATTCAATTGTAATATGTTTTAACCAAAAATGTAAAAAAAATTGAAGTTAAAATCAATTATGAGATTATATGATCATTTAAAGGCATAAATAAAGCTTTTGAAGGCATAAGTGACTATAAAAGAAGTTTTCTTCTCAATGAATGGTTTTTGCATCACGTTTCCCGAGGTAAACATTCAATTACAATCTGTTTTAACCCAAAAGGTAAAAAAATTCAACTTAAAATAAGTTATAACATTATATAATCATTTAAAGGGAGAAATAAAGCTTTTGAAGGCATAAGTGACTATAAAAGAAGTTTTCTTCTCGATGAATGGTTTTTGCTTCACGTCTCCCGAGGTAAACATTCAATTATAATCTGTTTTAACCCAAAATGTAAAAAAAATTCAACTTAAAATTAATTATGAGATTATATGATCATTTAAAGGCATAAATAAAGCTTTTGAAGGCATAAGTGACTATAAAAGAAGTTTTCTTCTCAATGAATGGTTTTTGCATCACGTTTCTCGAGGTAAACATTCAATTATAATCTGTTTTACCAAAAAATGTAAAAAAAATCAACTTACAATCAATTATGAGATTATATGATCATTTAAAGGCATAAATAAAGATTTTGAAGGCATAAGTGACTATAAAAGAAGTTTTCTTCTCAATGAATGGTTTTTGCATCACGTTTCCCGAGGTAAACATTCAATTATAATCTGTTTTAACCCAAAAGGTAAAAAAATTCAACTTAAAATAAGTTATAAGATTATATAATCATTTAAAGGGAGAAATAAAGCTTTTGAAGGCATAAGTGACTATAAAAGAAGTTTTCTTCTCGATGAATGGTTTTTGCTTCACGTCTCCCGAGGTAAACATTCAATTATAATCTGTTTTAACCCAAAATGTAAAAAAAATTCAACTTAAAATTAATTATGAGATTATATGATCATTTAAAGGCATAAATAAAGCTTTTGAAGGCATAAGTGACTATAAAAGAAGTTTTCTTCTCAATGAATGGTTTTTGCATCACGTTTCTCGAGGTAAACATTCAATTATAATCTGTTTTAACCCAAAATGTAAAAAAATTCAACTTAAAATAAGTTATAAGATTGTATAATCATTGAAAAAAAGAAATAAAGCTTTTGAAGGCATAAGTGACTATAAAAGAAGTTTTCTTCTCAATGAATGCTTTTTCCTTAACGTTTCTCGAGGTAAACATTCAATTATAATCTGTTTTAACCCAAAATGTAAAAAAATTCAACTTAAAATAAGTTATAAGATTATATAATCATTTAAAGGGAGAAATAAAGATTTTGAAGGCATAAGTGACTATAAAAGAAGTTTTCTTCTCAATGAATGGTTTTTGCATCACGTTTCTCGAGGTAAACATTCAATTATAATCTGTTTTAACCCAAAATGTAAAAAAATTCAACTTAAAATAAGTTATAAGATTATATAATCATTTAAAGGGAGAAATAAAGCTTTTGAAGGCATAAGTGACTATAAAAGAAGTTTTCTTCTCAATGAATGGTTTTTGCATCACGTTTCTCGAGGTAAACATTCAATTATAATCTGTTTTAACCCAAAATGTAAAAAAAATCAACTTAAAATAAGTTATAAGATTATATAATCATTTAAAGGGAGAAATAAAGCTTTTGAAGGCATAAGTGACTATAAAAGAAGTTTTCTTCTCAATGAATGGTTTTTGCATCACGTTTCTCGAGGTAAACATTCAATTATAATCTGTTTTAACCCAAAATGTAAAAAAATTCAACTTAAAATAAGTTATAAGATTATATCATCATTTAAAAAAAGAAATAAAGCTTTTGAAGGCATAAGTGACAATAAAAGAAGTTTTCTTCTCAATGAATGCTTTTTCCTTCACGTTTCCCAAGGTAAACATTCAATTATAATCTGTTTTACCCCAAAATCTAAAAAAATTCAACTTAAAATAAATTATAAGATTATATAATCATTTAAAGGGAGAAATAAAGCTTTTGAAGGCATAAGTGACTATAAAAGAAGTTTTCTTCTCAATGAATGCTTTTTCCTTCACGTTTCCAGAGGTAAACATTCAATTATAATCTGTTTTAACCCAAAATGTAATAAAATTCAACTTAAAATAAGTTATAAGATTATATAATCATTTAAAGGGAGAAATAAAGCTTTTGAAGGCATAAGTGACTATAAAAGAAGTTTTCTTCTCAATGAATGGTTCTTGCTTCACGTTTCCCGAGGTAAACATTTCAATTATAATATGTTTTAACCAAAAATGTAAAAAAAATTGAAGTTAAAATAAATTATGAGATTATATGATCATTTAAAGGCATAAATAAAGCTTTTGAAGGCATAAGTGACTATAAAAGAAGTTTTCTTCTCAATGAATGGCTTTTGCATCACGTTTCCCGAGGTAAACATTCAATTATAATCTGTTTTAACCCAAAAGGTAAAAAAATTCAACTTAAAATAAGTTATAAGATTATATAATCATTTAAAGGGAGAAATAAAGCTTTTGAAGGCATAAGTGACTATAAAAGAAGTTTTCTTCTCAATGAATGGTTTTTGCATCACATTTCCCGAGGTAAACATTCAATTATAATCTGTTTTAACCAAAAAGGTAAAAAAATTCAACTTAAAATAAGTTATAAGATTATATAATCATTTAAAGGGAGAAATAAAGCTTTTGAAGGCATAAGTGACTATAAAAGAAGTTTTCTTCTCAATGAATGCTTTTTCCTTCACGTTTCTCGAGGTAAACATTCAATTATAATCTGTTTTACCAAAAAATGTAAAAAAAATCAACTTACAATCAATTATGACATTATATGATCATTTAAAGGCATAAATAAAGCTTTTGAAGGCATAAGTGACTATAAAAGAAGTTTTCTTCTCAATGAATTGTTTTTGCATCACGTTTCTCGAGGTAAACATTCAATTATAATCTGTTTTAACCCAAAATGTAAAAAAATTCAACTTAAAATAAGTTATAAGATTATATAATCATTTAAAGGGAGAAATAAAGCTTTTGAAGGCATAAGTGACTATAAAAGAAGTTTTCTTCTCAATGAATGCTTTTTCCTTCACGTTTCTCGAGGTAAACATTCAATTATAATCTGTTTTACCAAAAAATGTAAAAAAAATCAACTTACAATCAATTATGACATTATATGATCATTTAAAGGCATAAATAAAGCTTTTGAAGGCATAAGTGACTATAAAAGAAGTTTTCTTCTCAATGAATTGTTTTTGCATCACGTTTCTCGAGGTAAACATTCAATTATAATCTGTTTTAACCCAAAATGTAAAAAAATTCAACTTAAAATAGGTTATAAGATTATATAATCATTTAAAAGGAGAAATAAAGCTTTTGAAGGCATAAGTGACTATAAAAAAAGTTTTCTTCTCAATGAATGGTTTTTGCTTCACGTTTCCCGAGGTAAACATTCAATTGCAATCTGTTTTAACCCAAAACGTAAAAAAATTCAACTTAAAATAAGTTATAAGATTATATAATCATTTAAAGGGAGAAATAAAGCTTTTGAAGGCATAAGTGACTATAAAAGAAGTTTTCTTCTCAATGAATGGTTTTTGCTTCACGTTTCCCGAGGTAAACATTTAATTATAATATGTTTTAACCCAAAACGTAAAAAAAATTCAACTTAAAATCAATTATGAGATTATATGATCATTTAAAGGCATAAATAAAGCTTTTGAAGGCATAAGTGACTATAAAAGAAGTTTTCTTCTCAATGAATGGTTTTTGCATCACGTTTCTCGAGGTAAACATTCAATTATAATCTGTTTTAACCCAAAATGTAAAAAAATTCAACTTAAAATAAGTTATAAGATTATATAATCATTTAAAGGGAGAAATAAAGCTTTTGAAGGCATAAGTGACTATAAAAGAAGTTTTCTTCTCAATGAATGGTTTTTGCTTCACGTTTCCCGAGGTAAACATTCAATTATAATCTGTTTTAACTAAAAATGTAAAAAAATTCAACTTAAAATAAGTTATAAGATTATATAATCATTTAAAGGGAGAAATAAAGCTTTTGAAGGCATAAGTGACTATAAAAGAAGTTTTCTTCTCAATGAATGGTTCTTGCTTCACGTTTCCCGAGGTAAACATTCAATTGTAATATGTTTTAACCAAAAATGTAAAAAAAATTGAAGTTAAAATCAATTATGAGATTATATGATCATTTAAAGGCATAAATAAAGCTTTTGAAGGCATAAGTGACTATAAAAGAAGTTTTCTTCTCAATGAATGGTTTTTGCATCACGTTTCCCGAGGTAAACATTCAATTATAATCTGTTTTAACCCAAAACGTAAAAAAATTCAACTTAAAATAAGTTATAAGATTATATAATCATTTAAAGGGAGAAATAAAGCTTTTGAAGGCATAAGTGACTATAAAAGAAGTTTTCTTCTCAATGAATGATTTTTGCATCACGTTTCTCGAGGTAAACATTCAATTATAATCTGTTTTAACCCAAAATGTAAAAAAATTCAACTTAAAATAAGTTATAAGATTATATAATCATTTAAAGGGAGAAATAAAGCTTTTGAAGGCATAAGTGACTATAAAAGAAGTTTTCTTCTCAATGAATGGTTCTTGCTTCACGTTTCCCGAGGTAAACATTCAATTGTAATATGTTTTAACCAAAAATGTAAAAAAAATTGAAGTTAAAATCAATTATGAGATTATATGATCATTTAAAGGCATAAATAAAGCTTTTGAAGGCATAAGTGACTATAAAAGAAGTTTTCTTCTCAATGAATGGTTTTTGCATCACGTTTCCCGAGGTAAACATTCAATTACAATCTGTTTTAACCCAAAAGGTAAAAAAATTCAACTTAAAATAAGTTATAAGATTATATAATCATTTAAAGGGAGAAATAAAGCTTTTGAAGGCATAAGTGACTATAAAAGAAGTTTTCTTCTCGATGAATGGTTTTTGCTTCACGTCTCCCGAGGTAAACATTCAATTATAATCTGTTTTAACCCAAAATGTAAAAAAAATTCAACTTAAAATTAATTATGAGATTATATGATCATTTAAAGGCATAAATAAAGCTTTTGAAGGCATAAGTGACTATAAAAGAAGTTTTCTTCTCAATGAATGGTTTTTGCATCACGTTTCTCGAGGTAAACATTCAATTATAATCTGTTTTACCAAAAAATGTAAAAAAAATCAACTTACAATCAATTATGAGATTATATGATCATTTAAAGGCATAAATAAAGCTTTTGAAGGCATAAGTGACTATAAAAGAAGTTTTCTTCTCAATGAATGGTTTTTGCATCACGTTTCCCGAGGTAAACATTCAATTATAATCTGTTTTAACCCAAAAGGTAAAAAAATTCAACTTAAAATAAGTTATAAGATTATATAATCATTTAAAGGGAGAAATAAAGCTTGTGAAGGCATAAGTGACTATAAAAGAAGTTTTCTTCTCGATGAATGGTTTTTGCTTCACGTCTCCCGAGGTAAACATTCAATTATAATCTGTTTTAACCCAAAATGTAAAAAAAATTCAACTTAAAATTAATTATGAGATTATATGATCATTTAAAGGCATAAATAAAGCTTTTGAAGGCATAAGTGACTATAAAAGAAGTTTTCTTCTCAATGAATGGTTTTTGCATCACGTTTCTCGAGGTAAACATTCAATTATAATCTGTTTTAACCCAAAATGTAAAAAAATTCAACTTAAAATAAGTTATAAGATTGTATAATCATTGAAAAAAAGAAATAAAGCTTTTGAAGGCATAAGTGACTATAAAAGAAGTTTTCTTCTCAATGAATGCTTTTTCCTTAACGTTTCTCGAGGTAAACATTCAATTATAATCTGTTTTAACCCAAAATGTAAAAAAATTCAACTTAAAATAAGTTATAAGATTATATAATCATTTAAAGGGAGAAATAAAGATTTTGAAGGCATAAGTGACTATAAAAGAAGTTTTCTTCTCAATGAATGGTTTTTGCATCACGTTTCTCGAGGTAAACATTCAATTATAATCTGTTTTAACCCAAAATGTAAAAAAATTCAACTTAAAATAAGTTATAAGATTATATAATCATTTAAAGGGAGAAATAAAGCTTTTGAAGGCATAAGTGACTATAAAAGAAGTTTTCTTCTCAATGAATGGTTTTTGCATCACGTTTCTCGAGGTAAACAGTCAATTATAATCTGTTTTACCCCAAAATCTAAAAAAATTCAACTTAAAATAAATTATAAGATTATATAATCATTTAAAGGGAGAAATAAAGCTTTTGAAGGCATAAGTGACTATAAAAGAAGTTTTCTTCTCAATGAATGCTTTTTCCTTCACGTTTCCAGAGGTAAACATTCAATTATAATCTGTTTTAACCCAAAATGTAAAAAAAATTCAACTTAAAATCAATTATGAGATTATATGATCATTTAAAGGCATAAATAAAGCTTTTGAAGGCATAAGTGACTATAAAAGAAGTTTTCTTCTCAATGAATGGTTTTTGCATCACGTTTCTCGAGGTAAACATTCAATTATAATCTGTTTTAACCCAAAATGTAAAAAAATTCAACTTAAAATAAGTTATAAGATTGTATAATCATTGAAAAAAAGAAATAAAGCTTTTGAAGGCATAAGTGACTATAAAAGAAGTTTTCTTCTCAATGAATGCTTTTTCCTTAACGTTTCTCGAGGTAAACATTCAATTATAATCTGTTTTAACCCAAAATGTAAAAAAATTCAACTTAAAATAAGTTATAAGATTATATAATCATTTAAAGGGAGAAATAAAGATTTTGAAGGCATAAGTGACTATAAAAGAAGTTTTCTTCTCAATGAATGCTTTTTCCTTAACGTTTCTCGAGGTAAACATTCAATTATAATCTGTTTTAACCCAAAATGTAAAAAAAAATCAACTTAAAATAAGTTATAAGATTATATAATCATTTAAAGGGAGAAATAAAGCTTTTGAAGGCATAAGTGACTATAAAAGAAGTTTTCTTCTCAATGAATGGTTTTTGCATCATGTTTCGCGAGGTAAACATTCAATTATAATCTGTTTTAACCCAAAATGTAAAAAAATTCAACTTAAAATAAGTTATAAGATTATATCATCATTTAAAAAAAGAAATAAAGCTTTTGAAGGCATAAGTGACAATAAAAGAAGTTTTCTTCTCAATGAATGCTTTTTCCTTCACGTTTCCCAAGGTAAACATTCAATTATAATCTGTTTTACCCCAAAATCTAAAAAAAATCAACTTAAAATAAGTTATAAGATTATATAATCATTTAAAGGGAGAAATAAAGCTTTTGAAGGCATAAGTGACTATAAAAGAAGTTTTCTTCTCAATGAATGCTTTTTCCTTCACGTTTCCCAAGGTAAACATTCAATTATAATCTGTTTTAACCCAAAATGTAATAAAATTCAACTTAAAATAAGTTATAAGATTATATAATCATTTAAAGGGAGAAATAAAGCTTTTGAAGGCATAAGTGACTATAAAAGAAGTTTTCTTCTCAATGAATGGTTCTTGCTTCACGTTTCCCGAGGTAAACATTTCAATTATAATATGTTTTAACCAAAAATGTAAAAAAAATTGAAGTTAAAATCAATTATGAGATTATATGATCATTTAAAGGCATAAATAAAGCTTTTGAAGGCATAAGTGACTATAAAAGAAGTTTTCTTCTCAATGAATGGTTTTTGCATCACGTTTCCCGAGGTAAACATTCAATTATAATCTGTTTTAACCCAAAATGTAAAAAAATTCAACTTAAAATAAGTTATAAGATTATATAATCATTTAAAGGGAGAAATAAAGCTTTTGAAGGCATAAGTGACAATAAAATAAGTTTTCTTCTCAATGAATGCTTTTTCCTTCACGTTTTCCAAGGTAAACATTCAATTATAACCTGTTTTACCTAAAAATGTAAAACAATTCAACTTAAAATCAATTATGAGATTATATGATCATTTAAAGGCATAAATAAAGCTTTTGAAGGCATAAGTGACTATAAAAGAAGTTTTCTTCTCAATGAATTGTTTTTGCATCACGTTTCCCGAGGTAAACATTCAATTATAATCTGTTTTAACCCAAAATGTAAAAAAATTCAACTTAAAATAAGTTATAAGATTATATAATCATTTAAAGGGAGAAATAAAGCTTTTGAAGGCATAAGTGACTATAAAAGAAGTTTTCTTCTCGATGAATGGTTTTTGCTTCATGTCTCCCGAGGTAAACATTCAATTATAATCTGTTTTAACCCAAAATGTAAAAAAAATTCAACTTAAAATTAATTATGAGATTATATGATCATTTAAAGGCATAAATAAAGCTTTTGAAGGCATAAGTGACTATAAAAGAAGTTTTCTTCTCAATGAATGGTTTTTGCATCACGTTTCTCGAGGTAAACATTCAATTATAATCTGTTTTAACCCAAAATGTAAAAAAATTCAACTTAAAATAAGTTATAAGATTGTATAATCATTGAAAAAAAGAAATAAAGCTTTTGAAGGCATAAGTGACTATAAAAGAAGTTTTCTTCTCAATGAATGCTTTTTCCTTAACGTTTCTCGAGGTAAACATTCAATTATAATCTGTTTTAACCCAAAATGTAAAAAAATTCAACTTAAAATAAGTTATAAGATTATATAATCATTTAAAGGGAGAAATAAAGCTTTTGAAGGCATAAGTGACTATAAAAGAAGTTTTCTTCTCAATGAATGCTTCTTGCTTCACGTTTCCCGAGGTAAACATTCAATTGTAATATGTTTTAACCAAAAATGTAAAAAAAATTGAAGTTAAAATCAATTATGAGATTATATGATCATTTAAAGGCATAAATAAAGCTTTTGAAGGCATAAGTGACTATAAAAGAAGTTTTCTTCTCAATGAATGGTTTTTGCATCACGTTTCCCGAGGTAAACATTCAATTATAATCTGTTTTAACCCAAAAGGTAAAAAAATTCAACTTAAAATAAGTTATAAGATTATATAATCATTTAAAGGGAGAAATAAAGCTTTTGAAGGCATAAGTGACTATAAAAGAAGTTTTCTTCTCAATGAATGCTTTTTCCTTCACGTTTCTCGAGGTAAACATTCAATTATAATCTGTTTTACCAAAAAATGTAAAAAAAATCAACTTACAATCAATTATGACATTATATGATCATTTAAAGGCATAAATAAAGCTTTTGAAGGCATAAGTGACTATAAAAGAAGTTTTCTTCTCAATGAATTGTTTTTGCATCACGTTTCTCGAGGTAAACATTCAATTATAATCTGTTTTAACCCAAAATGTAAAAAAATTCAACTTAAAATAGGTTATAAGATTATATAATCATTTAAAAGGAGAAATAAAGCTTTTGAAGGCATAAGTGACTATAAAAAAAGTTTTCTTCTCAATGAATGGTTTTTGCTTCACGTTTCCCGAGGTAAACATTCAATTGCAATATGTTTTAACCCAAAACGTAAAAAAATTCAACTTAAAATAAGTTATAAGATTATATGATCATTTAAAGGGAGAAATAAAGCTTTTGAAGGCATAAGTGACTATAAAAGAAGTTTTCTTCTCAATGAATGGTTTTTGCTTCACGTTTCCCGAGGTAAACATTTAATTATAATATGTTTTAACCCAAAACGTAAAAAAAATTCAACTTAAAATCAATTATGAGATTATATGATCATTTAAAGGCATAAATAAAGCTTTTGAAGGCATAAGTGACTATAAAAGAAGTTTTCTTCTGAATGAATGGTTTTTGCATCACGTTTCTCGAGGTAAACATTCAATTATAATTTGTTTTAACCCAAAATGTAAAAAAATTCAACTTAAAATAAGTTATAAGATTATATAATCATTTAAAGGGAGAAATAAAGCTTTTGAAGGCATAAGTGACTATAAAAGAAGTTTTCTTCTCAATGAATGGTTTTTGCTTCACGTTTCCCGAGGTAAACATTCAATTATAATCTGTTTTAACTAAAAATGTAAAAAAATTCAACTTAAAATAAGTTATAAGATTATATAATCATTTAAAGGGAGAAATAAAGCTTTTGAAGGCATAAGTGACTATAAAAGAAGTTTTCTTCTCAATGAATGGTTCTTGCTTCACGTTTCCCGAGGTAAACATTCAATTGTAATATGTTTTAACCAAAAATGTAAAAAAAATTGAAGTTAAAATCAATTATGAGATTATATGATCATTTAAAGGCATAAATAAAGCTTTTGAAGGCATAAGTGACTATAAAAGAAGTTTTCTTCTCAATGAATGGTTTTTGCATCACGTTTCCCGAGGTAAACATTCAATTATAATCTGTTTTAACCCAAAAGGTAAAAAAATTCAACTTAAAATAAGTTATAAGATTATATAATCATTTAAAGGGAGAAATAAAGCTTTTGAAGGCATAAGTGACTATAAAAGAAGTTTTCTTCTCAATGAATGGTTTTTGCATCACGTTTCTCGAGGTAAACATTCAATTATAATCTGTTTTAACCCAAAATGTAAAAAAATTCAACTTAAAATAAGTTATAAGATTATATAATCATTTAAAGGGAGAAATAAAGCTTTTGAAGGCATAAGTGACTATAAAAGAAGTTTTCTTCTCAATGAATGGTTCTTGCTTCACGTTTCCCGAGGTAAACATTCAATTGTAATATGTTTTAACCAAAAATGTAAAAAAAATTGAAGTTAAAATCAATTATGAGATTATATGATCATTTAAAGGCATAAATAAAGCTTTTGAAGGCATAAGTGACTATAAAAGAAGTTTTCTTCTCAATGAATGGTTTTTGCATCACGTTTCCCGAGGTAAACATTCAATTACAATCTGTTTTAACCCAAAAGGTAAAAAAATTCAACTTAAAATAAGTTATAAGATTATATAATCATTTAAAGGGAGAAATAAAGCTTTTGAAGGCATAAGTGACTATAAAAGAAGTTTTCTTCTCGATGAATGGTTTTTGCTTCACGTCTCCCGAGGTAAACATTCAATTATAATCTGTTTTAACCCAAAATGTAAAAAAAATTCAACTTAAAATTAATTATGAGATTATATGATCATTTAAAGGCATAAATAAAGCTTTTGAAGGCATAAGTGACTATAAAAGAAGTTTTCTTCTCAATGAATGGTTTTTGCATCACGTTTCTCGAGGTAAACATTCAATTATAATCTGTTTTAACCCAAAATGTAAAAAAATTCAACTTAAAATAAGTTATAAGATTGTATAATCATTGAAAAAAAGAAATAAAGCTTTTGAAGGCATAAGTGACTATAAAAGAAGTTTTCTTCTCAATGAATGCTTTTTCCTTAACGTTTCTCGAGGTAAACATTCAATTATAATCTGTTTTAACCCAAAATGTAAAAAAATTCAACTTAAAATAAGTTATAAGATTATATAATCATTTAAAGGGAGAAATAAAGATTTTGAAGGCATAAGTGACTATAAAAGAAGTTTTCTTCTCAATGAATGGTTTTTGCATCACGTTTCTCGAGGTAAACATTCAATTATAATCTGTTTTAACCCAAAATGTAAAAAAATTCAACTTAAAATAAGTTATAAGATTATATAATCATTTAAAGGGAGAAATAAAGCTTTTGAAGGCATAATTGACTATAAAAGAAGTTTTCTTCTCAATGAATGGTTTTTGCATCACGTTTCTCGAGGTAAACATTCAATTATAATCTGTTTTAACCCAAAATGTAAAAAAAATCAACTTAAAATAAGTTATAAGATTATATAATCATTTAAAGGGAGAAATAAAGCTTTTGAAGGCATAAGTGACTATAAAAGAAGTTTTCTTCTCAATGAATGGTTTTTGCATCACGTTTCTCGAGGTAAACATTCAATTATAATCTGTTTTAACCCAAAATGTAAAAAAATTTAACTTAAAATAAGTTATAAGATTATATCATCATTTAAAAAAAGAAATAAAGCTTTTGAAGGCATAAGTGACAATAAAAGAAGTTTTCTTCTCAATGAATGCTTTTTCCTTCACGTTTCCCAAGGTAAACATTCAATTATAATCTGTTTTACCCCAAAATCTAAAAAAATTCAACTTAAAATAAATTATAAGATTATATAATCATTTAAAGGGAGAAATAAAGCTTTTGAAGGCATAAGTGACTATAAAAGAAG
Organism: Theobroma cacao; assembly: GCF_053813885.1. NCBI lineage: Eukaryota > Viridiplantae > Streptophyta > Magnoliopsida > Malvales > Malvaceae > Theobroma > Theobroma cacao. The sequence continues at coordinate 21,274,811 of NC_142643.1, forward strand.
TTTTCTTCTCAATGAATGCTTTTTCCTTCACGTTTCCAGAGGTAAACATTCAATTATAATCTGTTTTAACCCAAAATGTAATAAAATTCAACTTAAAATAAGTTATAAGATTATATAATCATTTAAAGGGAGAAATAAAGCTTTTGAAGGCATAAGTGACTATAAAAGAAGTTTTCTTCTCAATGAATGGTTCTTGCTTCACGTTTCCCGAGGTAAACATTTCAATTATAATATGTTTTAACCAAAAATGTAAAAAAAATTGAAGTTAAAATAAATTATGAGATTATATGATCATTTAAAGGCATAAATAAAGCTTTTGAAGGCATAAGTGACTATAAAAGAAGTTTTCTTCTCAATGAATGGCTTTTGCATCACGTTTCCCGAGGTAAACATTCAATTATAATCTGTTTTAACCCAAAAGGTAAAAAAATTCAACTTAAAATAAGTTATAAGATTATATAATCATTTAAAGGGAGAAATAAAGCTTTTGAAGGCATAAGTGACTATAAAAGAAGTTTTCTTCTCGATGAATGGTTTTTGCTTCACGTCTCCCGAGGTAAACATTCAATTATAATCTGTTTTAACCCAAAATGTAAAAAAAAATTCAACTTAAAATTAATTATGAGATTATATGATCATTTAAAGGCATAAATAAAGCTTTTGAAGGCATAAGTGACTATAAAAGAAGTTTTCTTCTCAATGAATGGTTTTTGCATCACGTTTCTCGAGGTAAACATTCAATTATAATCTGTTTTAACCCAAAATGTACAAAAATTCAACTTAAAATAAGTTATAAGATTGTATAATCATTGAAAAAAAGAAATAAAGCTTTTGAAGGCATAAGTGACTATAAAAGAAGTTTTCTTCTCAATGAATGCTTTTTCCTTAACGTTTCTCGAGGTAAACATTCAATTATAATCTGTTTTACCAAAAAATGTAAAAAAATTCAACTTAAAATCAATTATGAGATTATATGATCATTTAAAGGCATAAATAAAGCTTTTGAAGGCATAAGTGACTATAAAAGAAGTTTTCTTCTCAATGAATTGTTTTTGCATCACGTTTCTCGAGGTAAACATTCAATTATAATCTGTTTTAACCCAAAATGTAAAAAAATTCAACTTAAAATAAGTTATAAGATTATATAATCATTTAAAGGGAGAAATAAAGCTTTTGAAGGCATAAGTGACAATAAAATAAGTTTTCTTCTCAATGAATGCTTTTTCCTTCACGTTTTCCAAGGTAAACATTCAATTATAATCTGTTTTACCTAAAAATGTAAAACAATTCAACTTAAAATCAATTATGAGATTATATGATCATTTAAAGGCATAAATAAAGCTTTTGAAGGCATAAGTGACTATAAAAGAAGTTTTCTTCTCAATGAATGGTTTTTGCATCACGTTTCCCGAGGTAAACATTGAATTATAATCTGTTTTAACCCAAAACATAAAAAAATTCAACTTAAAATAAGTTATAAGATTATATAATCATTTAAAGGGAGAAATAAAGCTTTTGAAGGCATAAGTGACTATAAAAGAAGATTTCTTCTCAATGAATGGTTTTTGCATCACGTTTCTCGAGGTAAACATTCAATTATAATCTGTTTTAACCCAAAACGTAAAAAAATTAAACTTAAAATAAGTTATAAGATTATATAATCATTTAAAGGGAGAAATAAAGCTTTTGAAGGCATAAGTGACAATAAAAGAAGTTTTCTTCTCAATGAATGCTTTTTCCTTCACGTTTCCCAAGGTAAACATTCAATTATAATCTGTTTTACCTAAAAATGTAAAAAAATTCAACTTAAAATCAATTATGAGATTATATGATCATTTAAAGGGAGAAATAAAGCTTTTGAAGGCATAAATGACTATAAAAGAAGTTTTCTTCTCAATGAATGGTTTTTGCTTCACGTTTCCCGAGGTAAACATTCAATTATAATATGTTTTAACCCAAAATGTAAAAAAAATTCAACTTAAAATCAATTATGAGATTATATGATCATTTAAAGGCATAAATAAAGCTTTTGAAGGCATAAGTGACTATAAAAGAAGTTTTCTTCTCAATGAATGGTTTTGCATCACGTTTCCCGAGGTAAACATTCAATTATAATCTGTTTTAACCCAAAAGGTAAAAAAATTCAACTTAAAATAAGTTATAAGATTATATAATCATTTAAAGGGAGAAATAAAGCTTTTGAAGGCATAAGTGACTATAAAAGAAGTTTTCTTCTCAATGAATGGTTTTTGCATCACGTTTCTCGAGGTAAACATTCAATTATAATCTGTTTTAACCCAAAATGTAAAAAAATTCAACTTAAAATAAGTTATAAGATTATATAATCATTTAAAGGGAGAAATAAAGCTTTTGAAGGCATAAGTGACTATAAAAGAAGTTTTCTTCTCAATGAATGGTTCTTGCTTCACGTTTCCCGAGGTAAACATTCAATTGTAATATGTTTTAACCAAAAATGTAAAAAAAATTGCAGTTAAAATCAATTATGAGATTATATGATCATTTAAAGGCATAAATAAAGCTTTTGAAGGCATAAGTGACTATAAAAGAAGTTTTCTTCTCAATGAATGGTTTTTGCATCACGTTTCCCGAGGTAAACATTCAATTATAATCTATTTTAACCCAAAAGGTAAAAAAATTCAACTTAAAATAAGTTATAAGATTATATAATCATTTAAAGGGAGAAATAAAGCTTTTGAAGGCATAAGTGACTATAAAAGAAGTTTTCTTCTCGATGAATGGTTTTTGCTTCACGTCTCCCGAGGTAAACATTCAATTATAATCTGTTTTAAACCAAAATGTAAAAAAAATTCAACTTAAAATTAATTATGAGATTATATGATCATTTAAAGGCATAAATAAAGCTTTTGAAGGCATAAGTGACTATAAAAGAAGTTTTCTTCTCAATGAATGGTTTTTGCATCACGTTTCTCGAGGTAAACATTCAATTATAATCTGTTTTACCAAAAAATGTAAAAAAAATCAACTTACAATCAATTATGAGATTATATGATCATTTAAAGGCATAAATAAAGCTTTTGAAGGCATAAGTGACTATAAAAGAAGTTTTCTTCTCAATGAATGGTTTTTGCATCACGTTTCCCGAGGTAAACATTCAATTATAATCTGTTTTAACCCAAAAGGTAAAAAAATTCAACTTAAAATAAGTTATAAGATTATATAATCATTTAAAGGGAGAAATAAAGCTTTTGAAGGCATAAGTGACTATAAAAGAAGTTTTCTTCTCGATGAATGGTTTTTGCTTCACGTCTCCCGAGGTAAACATTCAATTATAATCTGTTTTAACCCAAAATGTAAAAAAAATTCAACTTAAAATTAATTATGAGATTATATGATCATTTAAAGGCATAAATAAAGCTTTTGAAGGCATAAGTGACTATAAAAGAAGTTTTCTTCTCAATGAATGGTTTTTGCATCACGTTTCTCGAGGTAAACATTCAATTATAATCTGTTTTAACCCAAAATGTAAAAAAATTCAACTTAAAATAAGTTATAAGATTGTATAATCATTGAAAAAAAGAAATAAAGCTTTTGAAGGCATAAGTGACTATAAAAGAAGTTTTCTTCTCAATGAATGCTTTTTCCTTAACGTTTCTCGAGGTAAACATTCAATTATAATCTGTTTTAACCCAAAATGTAAAAAAATTCAACTTAAATTAAGTTATAAGATTATATAATCATTTAAAGGGAGAAATAAAGATTTTGAAGGCATAAGTGACTATAAAAGAAGTTTTCTTCTCAATGAATGGTTTTTGCATCACGTTTCTCGAGGTAAACATTCAATTATAATCTGTTTTAACCCAAAATGTAAAAAAATTCAACTTAAAATAAGTTATAAGATTATATAATCATTTAAAGGGAGAAATAAAGCTTTTGAAGGCATAAGTGACTATAAAAGAAGTTTTCTTCTCAATGAATGGTTTTTGCATCACGTTTCTCGAGGTAAACATTCAATTATAATCTGTTTTAACGCAAAATGTAAAAAAAATCAACTTAAAATAAGTTATAAGATTATATAATCATTTAAAGGGAGAAATAAAGCTTTTGAAGGCATAAGTGACAATAAAATAAGTTTTCTTCTCAATGAATGCTTTTTCCTTCACGTTTTCCAAGGTAAACATTCAATTATAATCTGTTTTACCAAAAAATGTAAAAAAATTCAACTTAAAATCAATTATGAGATTATATGATCATTTAAAGGCATAAATAAAGCTTTTGAAGGCATAAGTGACTATAAAAGAAGTTTTCTTCTCAATGAATTGTTTTTGCATCACGTTTCTCGAGGTAAACATTCAATTATAATCTGTTTTAACCCAAAATGTAAAAAAATTCAACTTAAAATAAGTTATAAGATTATATAATCATTTAAAGGGAGAAATAAAGCTTTTGAAGGCATAAGTGACAATAAAATAAGTTTTCTTCTCAATGAATGCTTTTTCCTTCACGTTTTCCAAGGTAAACATTCAATTATAATCTGTTTTACCTAAAAATGTAAAACAATTCAACTTAAAATCAATTATGAGATTATATGATCATTTAAAGGCATAAATAAAGCTTTTGAAGGCATAAGTGACTATAAAAGAAGTTTTCTTCTCAATGAATGGTTTTTGCATCACGTTTCCCGAGGTAAACATTGAATTATAATCTGTTTTAACCCAAAACATAAAAAAATTCAACTTAAAATAAGTTATAAGATTATATAATCATTTAAAGGGAGAAATAAAGCTTTTGAAGGCATAAGTGACTATAAAAGAAGATTTCTTCTCAATGAATGGTTTTTGCATCACGTTTCCTGAGGTAAACATTCAATTATAATCTGTTTTAACCCAAAACGTAAAAAAATTAAACTTAAAATAAGTTATAAGATTATATAATCATTTAAAGGGAGAAATAAAGCTTTTGAAGGCATAAGTGACAATAAAAGAAGTTTTCTTCTCAATGAATGCTTTTTCCTTCACGTTTCCCAAGGTAAACATTCAATTATAATCTGTTTTACCTAAAAATGTAAAAAAATTCAACTTAAAATCAATTATGAGATTATATGATCATTTAAAGGGAGAAATAAAGCTTTTGAAGGCATAAATGACTATAAAAGAAGTTTTCTTCTCAATGAATGGTTTTTGCTTCACGTTTCCCAAGGTAAACATTCAATTATAATATGTTTTAACCCAAAATGTAAAAAAAATTCAACTTAAAATCAATTATGAGATTATATGATCATTTAAAGGCATAAATAAAGCTTTTGAAGGCATAAGTGACTATAAAAGAAGTTTTCTTCTCAATGAATGGTTTTTGCATCACGTTTCTCGAGGTAAACATTCAATTATAATCTGTTTTAACCCAAAATGTAAAAAAATTCAACTTAAAATAAGTTATAAGATTATATCATCATTTAAAAAAAGAAATAAAGCTTTTGAAGGCATAAGTGACAATAAAAGAAGTTTTCTTCTCAATGAATGCTTTTTCCTTCACGTTTCCCAAGGTAAACATTCAATTATAATCTGTTTTACCCCAAAATCTAAAAAAATTCAACTTAAAATAAATTATAAGATTATATAATCATTTAAAGGGAGAAATAAAGCTTTTGAAGGCATAAGTGACTATAAAAGAAGTTTTCTTCTCAATGAATGCTTTTTCCTTCACGTTTCCCAAGGTAAACATTCAATTATAATCTGTTTTAACCCAAAATGTAATAAAATTCAACTTAAAATAAGTTATAGGATTATATAATCATTTAAAGGGAGAAATAAAGCTTTTGAAGGCATAAGTGACTATAAAAGAAGTTTTCTTCTCAATGAATGGTTCTTGCTTCACGTTTCCCGAGGTAAACATTCAATTATAATATGTTTTAACCAAAAATGTAAAAAAAATTGAAGTTAAAATCAATTATGAGATTATATGATCATTTAAAGGCATAAATAAAGCTTTTGAAGGCATAAGTGACTATAAAAGAAGTTTTCTTCTCAATGAATGGTTTTTGCATCATGTTTCCCGAGGTAAACATTCAATTATAATCTGTTTTAACCCAAAAGGTAAAAAAATTCAACTTAAAATAAGTTATAAGATTATATAATCATTTAAAGGGAGAAATAAAGCTTTTGAAGGCATAAGTGACTATAAAAGAAGTTTTCTTCTCGATGAATGGTTTTTGCTTCACGTCTCCCGAGGTAAACATTCAATTATAATCTGTTTTAACCCAAAATGTAAAAAATATTCAACTTAAAATTAATTATGAGATTATATGATCATTTAAAGGCATAAATAAAGCTTTTGAAGGCATAAGTGACTATAAAAGAAGTTTTCTTCTCAATGAATGGTTTTTGCATCACGTTTCTCGAGGTAAACATTCAATTATAATCTGTTTTAACCCAAAATGTAAAAAAATTCAACTTAAAATAAGTTATAAGATTGTATAATCATTGAAAAAAAGAAATAAAGCTTTTGAAGGCATAAGTGACTATAAAAGAAGTTTTCTTCTCAATGAATGCTTTTTCCTTAACGTTTCTCGAGGTAAACATTCAATTATAATCTGTTTTAACCCAAAACGTAAAAAAATTCAACTTAAAATAAGTTATAAGATTATATAATCATTTAAAGGGAGAAATAAAGCTTTTGAAGGCATAAGTGACTATAAAAGAAGTTTTCTTCTCAATGAATGGTTTTTGCATCACGTTTCTCGAGGTAAACATTCAATTATAATCTGTTTTAACCCAAAATGTAAAAAAATTCAACTTAAAATAAGTTATAAGATTATATAATCATTTAAAGGGAGAAATAAAGCTTTTGAAGGCATAAGTGACTATAAAAGAAGTTTTCTTCTCAATGAATGGTTCTTGCTTCACGTTTCCCGAGGTAAACATTCAATTGTAATATGTTTTAACCAAAAATGTAAAAAAAATTGAAGTTAAAATCAATTATGAGATTATATGATCATTTAAAGGCATAAATAAAGCTTTTGAAGGCATAAGTGACTATAAAAGAAGTTTTCTTCTCAATGAATGGTTTTTGCATCACGTTTCTCGAGGTAAACATTCAATTATAATCTGTTTTAACCCAAAATGTAAAAAAATTCAACTTAAAATAAGTTATAAGATTGTATAATCATTGAAAAAAAGAAATAAAGCTTTTGAAGGCATAAGTGACTATAAAAGAAGTTTTCTTCTCAATGAATGCTTTTTCCTTAACGTTTCTCGAGGTAAACATTCAATTATAATCTGTTTTAACCCAAAACGTAAAAAAATTCAACTTAAAATAAGTTATAAGATTATATAATCATTTAAAGGGAGAAATAAAGCTTTTGAAGGCATAAGTGACTATAAAAGAAGTTTTCTTCTCAATGAATGGTTTTTGCATCACGTTTCTCGAGGTAAACATTCAATTATAATCTGTTTTAACCCAAAATGTAAAAAAATTCAACTTAAAATAAGTTATAAGATTATATAATCATTTAAAGGGAGAAATAAAGCTTTTGAAGGCATAAGTGACTATAAAAGAAGTTTTCTTCTCAATGAATGGTTCTTGCTTCACGTTTCCCGAGGTAAACATTCAATTGTAATATGTTTTAACCAAAAATGTAAAAAAAATTGAAGTTAAAATCAATTATGAGATTATATGATCATTTAAAGGCATAAATAAAGCTTTTGAAGGCATAAGTGACTATAAAAGAAGTTTTCTTCTCAATGAATGGTTTTTGCATCACGTTTCCCGAGGTAAACATTCAATTATAATCTGTTTTAACCCAAAAGGTAAAAAAATTCAACTTAAAATAAGTTATAAGATTATATAATCATTTAAAGGGAGAAATAAAGCTTTTGAAGGCATAAGTGACTATAAAAGAAGTTTTCTTCTCAATGAATGCTTTTTCCTTCACGTTTCTCGAGGTAAACATTCAATTATAATCTGTTTTACCAAAAAATGTAAAAAAAATCAACTTAAAATCAATTATGACATTATATGATCATTTAAAGGCATAAATAAAGCTTTTGAAGGCATAAGTGACTATAAAAGAAGTTTTCTTCTCAATGAATTGTTTTTGCATCACGTTTCTCGAGGTAAACATTCAATTATAATCTGTTTTAACCCAAAATGTAAAAAAATTCAACTTAAAATAAGTTATAAGATTATATAATCATTTAAAGGGAGAAATAAAGCTTTTGAAGGCATAAGTGACAATAAAATAAGTTTTCTTCTCAATGAATGCTTTTTCCTTCACGTTTTCCAAGGTAAACATTCAATTATAATCTGTTTTACCTAAAAATGTAAAACAATTCAACTTAAAATCAATTATGAGATTATATGATCATTTAAAGGCATAAATAAAGCTTTTGAAGGCATAAGTGACTATAAAAGAAGTTTTCTTCTCAATGAATGGTTTTTGCATCACGTTTCCCGAGGTAAACATTGAATTATAATCTGTTTTAACCCAAAACATAAAAAAATTCAACTTAAAATAAGTTATAAGATTATATAATCATTTAAAGGGAGAAATAAAGCTTTTGAAGGCATAAGTGACTATAAAAGAAGATTTCTTCTCAATGAATGGTTTTTGCATCACGTTTCTCGAGGTAAACATTCAATTATAATCTGTTTTAACCCAAAACGTAAAAAAATTAAACTTAAAATAAGTTATAAGATTATATAATCATTTAAAGGGAGAAATAAAGCTTTTGAAGGCATAAGTGACAATAAAAGAAGTTTTCTTCTCAATGAATGCTTTTTCCTTCACGTTTCCCAAGGTAAACATTCAATTATAATCTGTTTTACCTAAAAATGTAAAAAAATTCAACTTAAAATCAATTATGAGATTATATGATCATTTAAAGGGAGAAATAAAGCTTTTGAAGGCATAAATGACTATAAAAGAAGTTTTCTTCTCAATGAATGGTTTTTGCATCACGTTTCCCGAGGTAAACATTCAATTATAATCTGTTTTAACCCAAAACGTAAAAAAATTCAACTTAAAATAAGTTATAAGATTATATAATCATTTAAAGGGAGAAATAAAGCTTTTGAAGGCATAAGTGACTATAAAAGAAGTTTTCTTCTCAATGAATGCTTTTTCCTTCACGTTTCCCAAGGTAAACATTCAATTATAATCTGTTTTAACCCAAAATGTAAAAAAAATCAACTTAAAATAAGTTATAAGATTATATAATCATTTAAAGGGAGAAATAAAGCTTTTGAAGGCATAAGTGACTATAAAAGAAGTTTTCTTCTCAATGAATGGTTCTTGCTTCACGTTTCCCGAGGTAAACATTCAATTGTAATATGTTTTAACCAAAAATGTAAAAAAAATTGAAGTTAAAATCAATTATGAGATTATATGATCATTTAAAGGCATAAATAAAGCTTTTGAAGGCATAAGTGACTATAAAAGAAGTTTTCTTCTCAATGAATGGTTTTTGCATCACGTTTCCCGAGGTAAACATTCAATTATAATCTGTTTTAACCCAAAAGGTAAAAAAATTCAACTTAAAATAAGTTATAAGATTATATAATCATTTTAAGGGAGAAATAAAGCTTTTGAAGGCATAAGTGACTATAAAAGAAGTTTTCTTCTCAATGAATGGTTTTTGCATCACGTTTCTCGAGGTAAACATTCAATTATAATCTGTTTTAACCCAAAATGTAAAAAAATTCAACTTAAAATAAGTTATAAGATTATATAATCATTTAAAGGGAGAAATAAAGCTTTTGAAGGCATAAGTGACTATAAAAGAAGTTTTCTTCTCAATGAATGGTTCTTGCTTCACGTTTCCCGAGGTAAACATTCAATTGTAATATGTTTTAACCAAAAATGTAAAAAAAATTGAAGTTAAAATCAATTATGAGATTATATGATCATTTAAAGGCATAAATAAAGCTTTTGAAGGCATAAGTGACTATAGAAGAAGTTTTCTTCTCAATGAATGGTTTTTGCATCACGTTTCCCGAGGTAAACATTCAATTATAATCTGTTTTAACTCAAAAGGTAAAAAAATTCAACTTAAAATAAGTTATAAGATTATATAATCATTTAAAGGGAGAAATAAAGCTTTTGAAGGCATAAGTGACTATAAAAGAAGTTTTCTTCTCGATGAATGGTTTTTGCTTCACGTCTCCCGAGGTAAACATTCAATTATAATCTGTTTTAACCCAAAATGTAAAAAAAATTCAACTTAAAATTAATTATGAGATTATATGATCATTTAAAGGCATAAATAAAGCTTTTGAAGGCATAAGTGACTATAAAAGAAGTTTTCTTCTCAATGAATGGTTTTTGCATCACGTTTCTCGAGGTAAACATTCAATTATAATCTGTTTTACCAAAAAATGTAAAAAAAATCAACTTACAATCAATTATGAGATTATATGATCATTTAAAGGCATAAATAAAGCTTTTGAAGGCATAAGTGACTATAAAAGAAGTTTTCTTCTCAATGAATGGTTTTTGCATCACGTTTCCCGAGGTAAACATTCAATTATAATCTGTTTTAACCCAAAAGGTAAAAAAATTCAACTTAAAATAAGTTATAAGATTATATAATCATTTAAAGGGAGAAATAAAGCTTTTGAAGGCATAAGTGACTATAAAAGAAGTTTTCTTCTCGATGAATGGTTTTTGCTTCACGTCTCCCGAGGTAAACATTCAATTATAATCTGTTTTAACCCAAAATGTAAAAAAAATTCAACTTAAAATTAATTATGAGATTATATGATCATTTAAAGGCATAAATAAAGCTTTTGAAGGCATAAGTGACTATAAAAGAAGTTTTCTTCTCAATGAATGGTTTTTGCATCACGTTTCTCGAGGTAAACATTCAATTATAATCTGTTTTAACCCAAAATGTAAAAAAATTCAACTTAAAATAAGTTATAAGATTGTATAATCATTGAAAAAAAGAAATAAAGCTTTTGAAGGCATAAGTGACTATAAAAGAAGTTTTCTTCTCAATGAATGCTTTTTCCTTAACGTTTCTCGAGGTAAACATTCAATTATAATCTGTTTTAACCCAAAATGTAAAAAAATTCAACTTAAATTAAGTTATAAGATTATATAATCATTTAAAGGGAGAAATAAAGATTTTGAAGGCATAAGTGACTATAAAAGAAGTTTTCTTCTCAATGAATGGTTTTTGCATCACGTTTCTCGAGGTAAACATTCAATTATAATCTGTTTTAACCCAAAATGTAAAAAAATTCAACTTAAAATAAGTTATAAGATTATATAATCATTTAAAGGGAGAAATAAAGCTTTTGAAGGCATAAGTGACTATAAAAGAAGTTTTCTTCTCAATGAATGGTTTTTGCATCACGTTTCTCGAGGTAAACATTCAATTATAATCTGTTTTAACGCAAAATGTAAAAAAAATCAACTTAAAATAAGTTATAAGATTATATAATCATTTAAAGGGAGAAATAAAGCTTTTGAAGGCATAAGTGACAATAAAATAAGTTTTCTTCTCAATGAATGCTTTTTCCTTCACGTTTTCCAAGGTAAACATTCAATTATAATCTGTTTTACCAAAAAATGTAAAAAAATTCAACTTAAAATCAATTATGAGATTATATGATCATTTAAAGGCATAAATAAAGCTTTTGAAGGCATAAGTGACTATAAAAGAAGTTTTCTTCTCAATGAATTGTTTTTGCATCACGTTTCTCGAGGTAAACATTCAATTATAATCTGTTTTAACCCAAAATATAAAAAAATTCAACTTAAAATAAGTTATAAGATTATATAATCATTTAAAGGGAGAAATAAAGCTTTTGAAGGCATAAGTGACAATAAAATAAGTTTTCTTCTCAATGAATGCTTTTTCCTTCACGTTTTCCAAGGTAAACATTCAATTATAATCTGTTTTACCTAAAAATGTAAAACAATTCAACTTAAAATCAATTATGAGATTATATGATCATTTAAAGGCATAAATAAAGCTTTTGAAGGCATAAGTGACTATAAAAGAAGTTTTCTTCTCAATGAATGGTTTTTGCATCACGTTTCCCGAGGTAAACATTGAATTATAATCTGTTTTAACCCAAAACATAAAAAAATTCAACTTAAAATAAGTTATAAGATTATATAATCATTTAAAGGGAGAAATAAAGCTTTTGAAGGCATAAGTGACTATAAAAGAAGATTTCTTCTCAATGAATGGTTTTTGCATCACGTTTCCCGAGGTAAACATTCAATTATAATCTGTTTTAACCCAAAACGTAAAAAAATTAAACTTAAAATAAGTTATAAGATTATATAATCATTTAAAGGGAGAAATAAAGCTTTTGAAGGCATAAGTGACAATAAAAGAAGTTTTCTTCTCAATGAATGCTTTTTCCTTCACGTTTCCCAAGGTAAACATTCAATTATAATCTGTTTTACCTAAAAATGTAAAAAAATTCAACTTAAAATCAATTATGAGATTATATGATCATTTAAAGGGAGAAATAAAGCTTTTGAAGGCATAAATGACTATAAAAGAAGTTTTCTTCTCAATGAATGGTTTTTGCTTCACGTCTCCCGAGGTAAACATTCAATTATAATATGTTTTAACCCAAAATGTAAAAAAAATTCAACTTAAAATCAATTATGAGATTATATGATCATTTAAAGGCATAAATAAAGCTTTTGAAGGCATAAGTGACTATAAAAGAAGTTTTCTTCTCAATGAATGGTTTTTGCATCACGTTTCCCGAGGTAAACATTCAATTATAATCTGTTTTAACCCAAAAGGTAAAAAAATTCAACTTAAAATAAGTTATAAGATTATATAATCATTTAAAGGGAGAAATAAAGCTTTTGAAGGCATAAGTGACTATAAAAGAAGTTTTCTTCTCAATGAATGGTTTTTGCATCACGTTTCTCGAGGTAAACATTCAATTATAATCTGTTTTAACCCAAAATGTAAAAAAATTCAACTTAAAATAAGTTATAAGATTATATAATCATTTAAAGGGAGAAATAAAGCTTTTGAAGGCATAAGTGACTATAAAAGAAGTTTTCTTCTCAATGAATGGTTCTTGCTTCACGTTTCCCGAGGTAAACATTCAATTGTAATATGTTTTAACCAAAAATGTAAAAAAAATTGAAGTTAAAATCAATTATGAGATTATATGATCATTTAAAGGCATAAATAAAGCTTTTGAAGGCATAAGTGACTATAAAAGAAGTTTTCTTCTCAATGAATGGTTTTTGCATCACGTTTCTCGAGGTAAACATTCAATTATAATCTATTTTAACCCAAAAGGTAAAAAAATTCAACTTAAAATAAGTTATAAGATTATATAATCATTTAAAGGGAGAAATAAAGCTTTTGAAGGCATAAGTGACTATAAAAGAAGTTTTCTTCTCGATGAATGGTTTTTGCTTCACGTCTCCCGAGGTAAACATTCAATTATAATCTGTTTTAACCCAAAATGTAAAAAAAATTCAACTTAAAATTAATTATGAGATTATATGATCATTTAAAGGCATAAATAAAGCTTTTGAAGGCATAAGTGACTATAAAAGAAGTTTTCTTCTCAATGAATGGTTTTTGCATCACGTTTCTCGAGGTAAACATTCAATTATAATCTGTTTTACCAAAAAATGTAAAAAAAATCAACTTACAATCAATTATGAGATTATATGATCATTTAAAGGCATAAATAAAGCTTTTGAAGGCATAAGTGACTATAAAAGAAGTTTTCTTCTCAATGAATGGTTTTTGCATCACGTTTCCCGAGGTAAACATTCAATTATAATCTGTTTTAACCCAAAAGGTAAAAAAATTCAACTTAAAATAAGTTATAAGATTATATAATCATTTAAAGGGAGAAATAAAGCTTTTGAAGGCATAAGTGACTATAAAAGAAGTTTTCTTCTCGATGAATGGTTTTTGCTTCACGTCTCCCGAGGTAAACATTCAATTAGAATCTGTTTTAACCCAAAATGTAAAAAAAATTCAACTTAAAATTAATTATGAGATTATATGATCATTTAAAGGCATAAATAAAGCTTTTGAAGGCATAAGTGACTATAAAAGAAGTTTTCTTCTCAATGAATGGTTTTTGCATCACGTTTCTCGAGGTAAACATTCAATTATAATCTGTTTTAACCCAAAATGTAAAAAAATTCAACTTAAAATAAGTTATAAGATTGTATAATCATTGAAAAAAAGAAATAAAGCTTTTGAAGGCATAAGTGACTATAAAAGAAGTTTTCTTCTCAATGAATGCTTTTTCCTTAACGTTTCTCGAGGTAAACATTCAATTATAATCTGTTTTAACCCAAAATGTAAAAAAATTCAACTTAAATTAAGTTATAAGATTATATAATCATTTAAAGGGAGAAATAAAGATTTTGAAGGCATAAGTGACTATAAAAGAAGTTTTCTTCTCAATGAATGGTTTTTGCATCACGTTTCTCGAGGTAAACATTCAATTATAATCTGTTTTAACCCAAAATGTAAAAAAATTCAACTTAAAATAAGTTATAAGATTATATAATCATTTAAAGGGAGAAATAAAGCTTTTGAAGGCATAAGTGACTATAAAAGAAGTTTTCTTCTCAATGAATGGTTTTTGCATCACGTTTCTCGAGGTAAACATTCAATTATAATCTGTTTTAACGCAAAATGTAAAAAAAATCAACTTAAAATAAGTTATAAGATTATATAATCATTTAAAGGGAGAAATAAAGCTTTTGAAGGCATAAGTGACAATAAAATAAGTTTTCTTCTCAATGAATGCTTTTTCCTTCACGTTTTCCAAGGTAAACATTCAATTATAATCTGTTTTACCAAAAAATGTAAAAAAATTCAACTTAAAATCAATTATGAGATTATATGATCATTTAAAGGCATAAATAAAGCTTTTGAAGGCATAAGTGACTATAAAAGAAGTTTTCTTCTCAATGAATTGTTTTTGCATCACGTTTCTCGAGGTAAACATTCAATTATAATCTGTTTTAACCCAAAATGTAAAAAAATTCAACTTAAAATAAGTTATAAGATTATATAATCATTTAAAGGGAGAAATAAAGCTTTTGAAGGCATAAGTGACAATAAAATAAGTTTTCTTCTCAATGAATGCTTTTTCCTTCACGTTTTCCAAGGTAAACATTCAATTATAATCTGTTTTACCTAAAAATGTAAAACAATTCAACTTAAAATCAATTATGAGATTATATGATCATTTAAAGGCATAAATAAAGCTTTTGAAGGCATAAGTGACTATAAAAGAAGTTTTCTTCTCAATGAATGGTTTTTGCATCACGTTTCCCGAGGTAAACATTGAATTATAATCTGTTTTAACCCAAAACATAAAAAAATTCAACTTAAAATAAGTTATAAGATTATATAATCATTTAAAGGGAGAAATAAAGCTTTTGAAGGCATAAGTGACTATAAAAGAAGATTTCTTCTCAATGAATGGTTTTTGCATCACGTTTCCTGAGGTAAACATTCAATTATAATCTGTTTTAACCCAAAACGTAAAAAAAATAAACTTAAAATAAGTTATAAGATTATATAATCATTTAAAGGGAGAAATAAAGCTTTTGAAGGCATAAGTGACAATAAAAGAAGTTTTCTTCTCAATGAATGCTTTTTCCTTCACGTTTCCCAAGGTAAACATTCAATTATAATCTGTTTTACCTAAAAATGTAAAAAAATTCAACTTAAAATCAATTATGAGATTATATGATCATTTAAAGGGAGAAATAAAGCTTTTGAAGGCATAAATGACTATAAAAGAAGTTTTCTTCTCAATGAATGGTTTTTGCTTCACGTTTCCCAAGGTAAACATTCAATTATAATATGTTTTAACCCAAAATGTAAAAAAAATTCAACTTAAAATCAATTATGAGATTATATGATCATTTAAAGGCATAAATAAAGCTTTTGAAGGCATAAGTGACTATAAAAGAAGTTTTCTTCTCAATGAATGGTTTTTGCATCACGTTTCTCGAGGTAAACATTCAATTATAATCTGTTTTAACCCAAAATGTAAAAAAATTCAACTTAAAATAAGTTATAAGATTATATCATCATTTAAAAAAAGAAATAAAGCTTTTGAAGGCATAAGTGACAATAAAAAAAGTTTTCTTCTCAATGAATGCTTTTTCCTTCACGTTTCCCAAGGTAAACATTCAATTATAATCTGTTTTACCCCAAAATCTAAAAAAATTCAACTTAAAATAAATTATAAGATTATATAATCATTTAAAGGGAGAAATAAAGCTTTTGAAGGCATAAGTGACTATAAAAGAAGTTTTCTTCTCAATGAATGCTTTTTCCTTCACGTTTCCCAAGGTAAACATTCAATTATAATCTGTTTTAACCCAAAATGTAATAAAATTCAACTTAAAATAAGTTATAGGATTATATAATCATTTAAAGGGAGAAATAAAGCTTTTGAAGGCATAAGTGACTATAAAAGAAGTTTTCTTCTCAATGAATGGTTCTTGCTTCACGTTTCCCGAGGTAAACATTCAATTCTAATATGTTTTAACCAAAAATGTAAAAAAAATTGAAGTTAAAATCAATTATGAGATTATATGATCATTTAAAGGCATAAATAAAGCTTTTGAAGGCATAAGTGACTATAAAAGAAGTTTTCTTCTCAATGAATGGTTTTTGCATCATGTTTCCCGAGGTAAACATTCAATTATAATCTGTTTTAACCCAAAAGGTAAAAAAATTCAACTTAAAATAAGTTATAAGATTATATAATCATTTAAAGGGAGAAATAAAGCTTTTGAAGGCATAAGTGACTATAAAAGAAGTTTTCTTCTCGATGAATGGTTTTTGCTTCACGTCTCCCGAGGTAAACATTCAATTATAATCTGTTTTAACCCAAAATGTAAAAAAAATTCAACTTAAAATTAATTATGAGATTATATGATCATTTAAAGGCATAAATAAAGCTTTTGAAGGCATAAGTGACTATAAAAGAAGTTTTCTTCTCAATGAATGGTTTTTGCATCACGTTTCTCGAGGTAAACATTCAATTATAATCTGTTTTAACCCAAAATGTAAAAAAATTCAACTTAAAATAAGTTATAAGATTGTATAATCATTGAAAAAAAGAAATAAAGCTTTTGAAGGCATAAGTGACTATAAAAGAAGTTTTCTTCTCAATGAATGCTTTTTCCTTAACGTTTCTCGAGGTAAACATTCAATTATAATCTGTTTTAAC
Source organism: Theobroma cacao (assembly GCF_053813885.1). NCBI lineage: Eukaryota > Viridiplantae > Streptophyta > Magnoliopsida > Malvales > Malvaceae > Theobroma > Theobroma cacao. The sequence continues at coordinate 21,292,004 of NC_142643.1, forward strand.
CCAAAACGTAAAAAAATTCAACTTAAAATAAGTTATAAGATTATATAATCATTTAAAGGGAGAAATAAAGCTTTTGAAGGCATAAGTGACTATAAAAGAAGTTTTCTTCTCAATGAATGGTTTTTGCATCACGTTTCTCGAGGTAAACATTCAATTATAATCTGTTTTAACCCAAAATGTAAAAAAATTCAACTTAAAATAAGTTATAAGATTATATAATCATTTAAAGGGAGAAATAAAGCTTTTGAAGGCATAAGTGACTATAAAAGAAGTTTTCTTCTCAATGAATGGTTCTTGCTTCACGTTTCCCGAGGTAAACATTCAATTGTAATATGTTTTAACCAAAAATGTAAAAAAAATTGAAGTTAAAATCAATTATGAGATTATATGATCATTTAAAGGCATAAATAAAGCTTTTGAAGGCATAAGTGACTATAAAAGAAGTTTTCTTCTCAATGAATGGTTTTTGCATCACGTTTCTCGAGGTAAACATTCAATTATAATCTGTTTTAACCCAAAATGTAAAAAAATTCAACTTAAAATAAGTTATAAGATTGTATAATCATTGAAAAAAAGAAATAAAGCTTTTGAAGGCATAAGTGACTATAAAAGAAGTTTTCTTCTCAATGAATGCTTTTTCCTTAACGTTTCTCGAGGTAAACATTCAATTATAATCTGTTTTAACCCAAAACGTAAAAAAATTCAACTTAAAATAAGTTATAAGATTATATAATCATTTAAAGGGAGAAATAAAGCTTTTGAAGGCATAAGTGACTATAAAAGAAGTTTTCTTCTCAATGAATGGTTTTTGCATCACGTTTCTCGAGGTAAACATTCAATTATAATCTGTTTTAACCCAAAATGTAAAAAAATTCAACTTAAAATAAGTTATAAGATTATATAATCATTTAAAGGGAGAAATAAAGCTTTTGAAGGCATAAGTGACTATAAAAGAAGTTTTCTTCTCAATGAATGGTTCTTGCTTCACGTTTCCCGAGGTAAACATTCAATTGTAATATGTTTTAACCAAAAATGTAAAAAAAATTGAAGTTAAAATCAATTATGAGATTATATGATCATTTAAAGGCATAAATAAAGCTTTTGAAGGCATAAGTGACTATAAAAGAAGTTTTCTTCTCAATGAATGGTTTTTGCATCACGTTTCCCGAGGTAAACATTCAATTATAATCTGTTTTAACCCAAAAGGTAAAAAAATTCAACTTAAAATAAGTTATAAGATTATATAATCATTTAAAGGGAGAAATAAAGCTTTTGAAGGCATAAGTGACTATAAAAGAAGTTTTCTTCTCAATGAATGCTTTTTCCTTCACGTTTCTCGAGGTAAACATTCAATTATAATCTGTTTTACCAAAAAATGTAAAAAAAATCAACTTAAAATCAATTATGACATTATATGATCATTTAAAGGCATAAATAAAGCTTTTGAAGGCATAAGTGACTATAAAAGAAGTTTTCTTCTCAATGAATTGTTTTTGCATCACGTTTCTCGAGGTAAACATTCAATTATAATCTGTTTTAACCCAAAATGTAAAAAAATTCAACTTAAAATAAGTTATAAGATTATATAATCATTTAAAGGGAGAAATAAAGCTTTTGAAGGCATAAGTGACAATAAAATAAGTTTTCTTCTCAATGAATGCTTTTTCCTTCACGTTTTCCAAGGTAAACATTCAATTATAATCTGTTTTACCTAAAAATGTAAAACAATTCAACTTAAAATCAATTATGAGATTATATGATCATTTAAAGGCATAAATAAAGCTTTTGAAGGCATAAGTGACTATAAAAGAAGTTTTCTTCTCAATGAATGGTTTTTGCATCACGTTTCCCGAGGTAAACATTGAATTATAATCTGTTTTAACCCAAAACATAAAAAAATTCAACTTAAAATAAGTTATAAGATTATATAATCATTTAAAGGGAGAAATAAAGCTTTTGAAGGCATAAGTGACTATAAAAGAAGATTTCTTCTCAATGAATGGTTTTTGCATCACGTTTCTCGAGGTAAACATTCAATTATAATCTGTTTTAACCCAAAACGTAAAAAAATTAAACTTAAAATAAGTTATAAGATTATATAATCATTTAAAGGGAGAAATAAAGCTTTTGAAGGCATAAGTGACAATAAAAGAAGTTTTCTTCTCAATGAATGCTTTTTCCTTCACGTTTCCCAAGGTAAACATTCAATTATAATCTGTTTTACCTAAAAATGTAAAAAAATTCAACTTAAAATCAATTATGAGATTATATGATCATTTAAAGGGAGAAATAAAGCTTTTGAAGGCATAAATGACTATAAAAGAAGTTTTCTTCTCAATGAATGGTTTTTGCATCACGTTTCCCGAGGTAAACATTCAATTATAATCTGTTTTAACCCAAAACGTAAAAAAATTCAACTTAAAATAAGTTATAAGATTATATAATCATTTAAAGGGAGAAATAAAGCTTTTGAAGGCATAAGTGACTATAAAAGAAGTTTTCTTCTCAATGAATGGTTTTTGCATCACGTTTCTCGAGGTAAACATTCAATTATAATCTGTTTTAACCCAAAATGTAAAAAAATTCAACTTAAAATAAGTTATAAGATTATATAATCATTTAAAGGGAGAAATAAAGCTTTTGAAGGCATAAGTGACTATAAAAGAAGTTTTCTTCTCAATGAATGGTTCTTGCTTCACGTTTCCCGAGGTAAACATTCAATTGTAATATGTTTTAACCAAAAATGTAAAAAAAATTGAAGTTAAAATCAATTATGAGATTATATGATCATTTAAAGGCATAAATAAAGCTTTTGAAGGCATAAGTGACTATAAAAGAAGTTTTCTTCTCAATGAATGGTTTTTGCATCACGTTTCCCGAGGTAAACATTCAATTATAATCTGTTTTAACCCAAAAGGTAAAAAAATTCAACTTAAAATAAGTTATAAGATTATATAATCATTTAAAGGGAGAAATAAAGCTTTTGAAGGCATAAGTGACTATAAAAGAAGTTTTCTTCTCAATGAATGGTTTTTGCATCACGTTTCTCGAGGTAAACATTCAATTATAATCTGTTTTAACCCAAAATGTAAAAAAATTCAACTTAAAATAAGTTATAAGATTATATAATCATTTAAAGGGAGAAATAAAGCTTTTGAAGGCATAAGTGACTATAAAAGAAGTTTTCTTCTCAATGAATGGTTCTTGCTTCACGTTTCCCGAGGTAAACATTCAATTGTAATATGTTTTAACCAAAAATGTAAAAAAAATTGAAGTTAAAATCAATTATGAGATTATATGATCATTTAAAGGCATAAATAAAGCTTTTGAAGGCATAAGTGACTATAAAAGAAGTTTTCTTCTCAATGAATGGTTTTTGCATCACGTTTCCCGAGGTAAACATTCAATTATAATCTGTTTTAACTCAAAAGGTAAAAAAATTCAACTTAAAATAAGTTATAAGATTATATAATCATTTAAAGGGAGAAATAAAGCTTTTGAAGGCATAAGTGACTATAAAAGAAGTTTTCTTCTCGATGAATGCTTTTTGCTTCACGTCTCCCGAGGTAAACATTCAATTATAATCTGTTTTAACCCAAAATGTAAAAAAAATTCAACTTAAAATTAATTATGAGATTATATGATCATTTAAAGGCATAAATAAAGCTTTTGAAGGCATAAGTGACTATAAAAGAAGTTTTCTTCTCAATGAATGGTTTTTGCATCACGTTTCTCGAGGTAAACATTCAATTATAATCTGTTTTACCAAAAAATGTAAAAAAAATCAACTTACAATCAATTATGAGATTATATGATCATTTAAAGGCATAAATAAAGCCTTTGAAGGCATAAGTGACTATAAAAGAAGTTTTCTTCTCAATGAATGGTTTTTGCATCACGTTTCCCGAGGTAAACATTCAATTATAATCTGTTTTAACCCAAAAGGTAAAAAAATTCAACTTAAAATAAGTTATAAGATTATATAATCATTTAAAGGGAGAAATAAAGCTTTTGAAGGCATAAGTGACTATAAAAGAAGTTTTCTTCTCGATGAATGGTTTTTGCTTCACGTCTCCCGAGGTAAACATTCAATTATAATCTGTTTTAACCCAAAATGTAAAAAAAATTCAACTTAAAATTAATTATGAGATTATATGATCATTTAAAGGCATAAATAAAGCTTTTGAAGGCATAAGTGACTATAAAAGAAGTTTTCTTCTCAATGAATGGTTTTTGCATCACGTTTCTCGAGGTAAACATTCAATTATAATCTGTTTTAACCCAAAATGTAAAAAAATTCAACTTAAAATAAGTTATAAGATTGTATAATCATTGAAAAAAAGAAATAAAGCTTTTGAAGGCATAAGTGACTATAAAAGAAGTTTTCTTCTCAATGAATGCTTTTTCCTTAACGTTTCTCGAGGTAAACATTCAATTATAATCTGTTTTAACCCAAAATGTAAAAAAATTCAACTTAAAATAAGTTATAAGATTATATAATCATTTAAAGGGAGAAATAAAGATTTTGAAGGCATAAGTGACTATAAAAGAAGTTTTCTTCTCAATGAATGGTTTTTGCATCACGTTTCTCGAGGTAAACATTCAATTATAATCTGTTTTAACCCAAAATGTAAAAAAATTCAACTTAATATAAGTTATAAGATTATATAATCATTTAAAGGGAGAAATAAAGCTTTTGAAGGCATAAGTGACTATAAAAGAAGTTTTCTTCTCAATGAATGGTTTTTGCATCACGTTTCTCGAGGTAAACATTCAATTATAATCTGTTTTAACCCAAAATGTAAAAAAAATCAACTTAAAATAAGTTATAAGATTATATAATCATTTAAAGGGAGAAATAAAGCTTTTGAAGGCATAAGTGACTATAAAAGAAGTTTTCTTCTCAATGAATGGTTTTTGCATCACGTTTCTCGAGGTAAACATTCAATTATAATCTGTTTTAACCCAAAATGTAAAAAAATTCAACTTAAAATAAGTTATAAGATTATATCATCATTTAAAAAAAGAAATAAAGCTTTTGAAGGCATAAGTGACAATAAAAGAAGTTTTCTTCTCAATGAATGCTTTTTCCTTCACGTTTCCCAAGGTAAACATTCAATTATAATCTGTTTTACCCCAAAATCTAAAAAAATTCAACTTAAAATAAATTATAAGATTATATAATCATTTAAAGGGAGAAATAAAGCTTTTGAAGGCATAAGTGACTATAAAAGAAGTTTTCTTCTCAATGAATGGTTTTTGCATCACGTTTCTCGAGGTAAACATTCAATTATAATCTGTTTTAACCCAAAATGTAAAAAAATTCAACTTAAAATAAGTTATAAGATTATATCATCATTTAAAAAAAGAAATAAAGCTTTTGAAGGCATAAGTGACAATAAAAGAAGTTTTCTTCTCAATGAATGCTTTTTCCTTCACGTTTCCCAAGGTAAACATTCAATTATAATCTGTTCTAACCCAAAATGTAAAAAAATTCAACTTAAAATAAATTATAAGATTATATAATCATTTAAAGGGAGAAATAAAGCTTTTGAAGGCATAAGTGACTATAAAAGAAGTTTTCTTCTCAATGAATGGTTCTTGCTTCACGTTTCCCGAGGTAAACATTTCAATTATAATATGTTTTAACCAAAAATGTAAAAAAAATTGAAGTTAAAATCAATTATGAGATTATATGATCATTTAAAGGCATAAATAAAGCTTTTGAAGGCATAAGTGACTATAAAAGAAGTTTTCTTCTCAATGAATGGCTTTTGCATCACGTTTCCCGAGGTAAACATTCAATTATAATCTGTTTTAACCCAAAAGGTAAAAAAATTCAACTTAAAATAAGTTATAAGATTATATAATCATTTAAAGGGAGAAATAAAGCTTTTGAAGGCATAAGTGACTATAAAAGAAGTTTTCTTCTCAATGAATGCTTTTTCCTTCACGTTTCTCGAGGTAAACATTCAATTATAATCTGTTTTACCAAAAAATGTAAAAAAATTCAACTTAAAATCAATTATGAGATTATATGATCATTTAAAGGCATAAATAAAGCTTTTGAAGGCATAAGTGACTATGAAAGAAGTTTTCTTCTCAATGAATTGTTTTTGCATCACGTTTCTCGAGGTAAAAATTCAATTATAATCTGTTTTAACCCAAAATGTAAAAAAATTCAACTTAAAATAAGTTATAAGATTATATAATCATTTAAAGGGAGAAATAAAGCTTTTGAAGGCATAAGTGACAATAAAATAAGTTTTCTTCTCAATGAATGCTTTTTCCTTCACAATTTCCAAGGTAAACATTCAATTATAATCTGTTTTACCTAAAAATGTAAAACAATTCAACTTAAAATCAATTATGAGATTATATGATCATTTAAAGGCATAAATAAAGCTTTTGAAGGCATAAGTGACTATAAAAGAAGTTTTCTTCTCAATGAATGGTTTTTGCATCACGTTTCCCGAGGTAAACATTGAATTATAATCTGTTTTAACCCAAAACATAAAAAAATTCAACTTAAAATAAGTTATAAGATTATATAATCATTTAAAGGGAGAAATAAAGCTTTTGAAGGCATAAGTGACTATAAAAGAAGATTTCTTCTCAATGAATGGTTTTTGCATCACGTTTCCTGAGGTAAACATTCAATTATAATCTGTTTTAACCCAAAACGTAAAAAAATTAAACTTAAAATAAGTTATAAGATTATATAATCATTTAAAGGGAGAAATAAAGCTTTTGAAGGCATAAGTGACAATAAAAGAAGTTTTCTTCTCAATGAATGCTTTTTCCTTCACGTTTCCCAAGGTAAACATTCAATTATAATCTGTTTTACCTAAAAATGTAAAAAAATTCAACTTAAAATCAATTATGAGATTATATGATCATTTAAAGGGAGAAATAAAGCTTTTGAAGGCATAAATGACTATAAAAGAAGTTTTCTTCTCAATGAATGGTTTTTGCTTCACGTTTCCCGAGGTAAACATTCAATTATAATATGTTTTAACCCAAAATGTAAAAAAAATTCAACTTAAAATCAATTATGAGATTATATGATCATTTAAAGGCATAAATAAAGCTTTTGAAGGCATAAGTGACTATAAAAGAAGTTTTCTTCTCAATGAATGGTTTTTGCATCACGTTTCTCGAGGTAAACATTCAATTATAATCTGTTTTAACCCAAAATGTAAAAAAATTCAACTTAAAATAAGTTATAAGATTATATCATCATTTAAAAAAAGAAATAAAGCTTTTGAAGGCATAAGTGACAATAAAAGAAGTTTTCTTCTCAATGAATGCTTTTTCCTTCACGTTTCCCAAGGTAAACATTCAATTATAATCTGTTTTACCCCAAAATCTAAAAAAATTCAACTTAAAATAAATTATAAGATTATATAATCATTTAAAGGGAGAAATAAAGCTTTTGAAGGCATAAGTGACTATAAAAGAAGTTTTCTTCTCAATGAATGCTTTTTCCTTCACGTTTCCCAAGGTAAACATTCAATTATAATCTGTTTTAACCCAAAATGTAATAAAATTCAACTTAAAATAAGTTATAGGATTATATAATCATTTAAAGGGAGAAATAAAGCTTTTGAAGGCATAAGTGACTATAAAAGAAGTTTTCTTCTCAATGAATGGTTCTTGCTTCACGTTTCCCGAGGTAAACATTCAATTATAATATGTTTTAACCAAAAATGTAAAAAAAATTGAAGTTAAAATCAATTATGAGATTATATGATCATTTAAAGGCATAAATAAAGCTTTTGAAGGCATAAGTGACTATAAAAGAAGTTTTCTTCTCAATGAATGGTTTTTGCATCATGTTTCCCGAGGTAAACATTCAATTATAATCTGTTTTAACCCAAAAGGTAAAAAAATTCAACTTAAAATAAGTTATAAGATTATATAATCATTTAAAGGGAGAAATAAAGCTTTTGAAGGCATAAGTGACTATAAAAGAAGTTTTCTTCTCGATGAATGGTTTTTGCTTCACGTCTCCCGAGGTAAACATTCAATTATAATCTGTTTTAACCCAAAATGTAAAAAAAATTCAACTTAAAATTAATTATGAGATTATATGATCATTTAAAGGCATAAATAAAGCTTTTGAAGGCATAAGTGACTATAAAAGAAGTTTTCTTCTCAATGAATGGTTTTTGCATCACGTTTCTCGAGGTAAACATTCAATTATAATCTGTTTTAACCCAAAATGTAAAAAAATTCAACTTAAAATAAGTTATAAGATTGTATAATCATTGAAAAAAAGAAATAAAGCTTTTGAAGGCATAAGTGACTATAAAAGAAGTTTTCTTCTCAATGAATGCTTTTTCCTTAACGTTTCTCGAGGTAAACATTCAATTATAATCTGTTTTAACCCAAAACGTAAGAAAATTCAACTTAAAATAAGTTATAAGATTATATAATCATTTAAAGGGAGAAATAAAGCTTTTGAAGGCATAAGTGACTATAAAAGAAGTTTTCTTCTCAATGAATGGTTTTTGCATCACGTTTCTCGAGGTAAACATTCAATTATAATCTGTTTTAACCCAAAATGTAAAAAAATTCAACTTAAAATAAGTTATAAGATTATATAATCATTTAAAGGGAGAAATAAAGCTTTTGAAGGCATAAGTGACTATAAAAGAAGTTTTCTTCTCAATGAATGGTTCTTGCTTCACGTTTCCCGAGGTAAACATTCAATTGTAATATGTTTTAACCAAAAATGTAAAAAAAATTGAAGTTAAAATCAATTATGAGATTATATGATCATTTAAAGGCATAAATAAAGCTTTTGAAGGCATAAGTGACTATAAAAGAAGTTTTCTTCTCAATGAATGGTTTTTGCATCACGTTTCCCGAGGTAAACATTCAATTATAATCTGTTTTAACCCAAAAGGTAAAAAAATTCAACTTAAAATAAGTTATAAGATTATATAATCATTTAAAGGGAGAAATAAAGCTTTTGAAGGCATAAGTGACTATAAAAGAAGTTTTCTTCTCAATGAATGCTTTTTCCTTCACGTTTCTCGAGGTAAACATTCAATTATAATCTGTTTTACCAAAAAATGTAAAAAAAATCAACTTAAAATCAATTATGACATTATATGATCATTTAAAGGCATAAATACAGCTTTTCAAGGCATAAGTGACTATAAAAGAAGTTTTCTTCTCAATGAATTGTTTTTGCATCACGTTTCTCGAGGTAAACATTCAATTATAATCTGTTTTAACCCAAAATGTAAAAAAATTCAACTTAAAATAAGTTATAAGATTATATAATCATTTAAAGGGAGAAATAAAGCTTTTGAAGGCATAAGTGACAATAAAATAAGTTTTCTTCTCAATGAATGCTTTTTCCTTCACGTTTTCCAAGGTAAACATTCAATTATAATCTGTTTTACCTAAAAATGTAAAACAATTTAACTTAAAATCAATTATGAGATTATATGATCATTTAAAGGCATAAATAAAGCTTTTGAAGGCATAAGTGACTATAAAAGAAGTTTTCTTCTCAATGAATGGTTTTTGCATCACGTTTCCCGAGGTAAACATTGAATTATAATCTGTTTTAACGCAAAACATAAAAAAATTCAACTTAAAATAAGTTATAAGATTATATAATCATTTAAAGGGAGAAATAAAGCTTTTGAAGGCATAAGTGACTATAAAAGAAGATTTCTTCTCAATGAATGGTTTTTGCATCACGTTTCCCGAGGTAAACATTCAATTATAATCTGTTTTAACCCAAAACGTAAAAAAATTAAACTTAAAATAAGTTATAAGATTATATAATCATTTAAAGGGAGAAATAAAGCTTTTGAAGGCATAAGTGACAATAAAAGAAGTTTTCTTCTCAATGAATGCTTTTTCCTTCACGTTTCCCAAGGTAAACATTCAATTATAATCTGTTTTACCTAAAAATGTAAAAAAATTCAACTTAAAATCAATTATGAGATTATATGATCATTTAAAGGGAGAAATAAAGCTTTTGAAGGCATAAATGACTATAAAAGAAGTTTTCTTCTCAATGAATGGTTTTTGCTTCACGTTTCCCGAGGTAAACATTCAATTATAATATGTTTTAACCCAAAATGTAAAAAAAATTCAACTTAAAATCAATTATGAGATTATATGATCATTTAAAGGCATAAATAAAGCTTTTGAAGGCATAAGTGACTATAAAAGAAGTTTTCTTCTCAATGAATGGTTTTTGCATCACGTTTCCCGAGGTAAACATTGAATTATAATCTGTTTTAACCCAAAACATAAAAAAATTCAACTTAAAATAAGTTATAAGATTATATAATCATTTAAAGGGAGAAATAAAGCTTTTGAAGGCATAAGTGACTATAAAAGAAGATTTCTTCTCAATGAATGGTTTTTGCATCACGTTTCCTGAGGTAAACATTCAATTATAATCTGTTTTAACCCAAAACGTAAAAAAATTAAACTTAAAATAAGTTATAAGATTATATAATCATTTAAAGGGAGAAATAAAGCTTTTGAAGGCATAAGTGACAATAAAAGAAGTTTTCTTCTCAATGAATGCTTTTTCCTTCACGTTTCCCAAGGTAAACAGTCAATTATAATCTGTTTTACCTAAAAATGTAAAAAAATTCAACTTAAAATCAATTATGAGATTATATGATCATTTAAAGGGAGAAATAAAGCTTTTGAAGGCATAAATGACTATAAAAGAAGTTTTCTTCTCAATGAATGGTTTTTGCTTCACGTTTCCCGAGGTAAACATTCAATTATAATATGTTTTAACCCAAAATGTAAAAAAAATTCAACTTAAAATCAATTATGAGATTATATGATCATTTAAAGGCATAAATAAAGCTTTTGAAGGCATAAGTGACTATAAAAGAAGTTTTCTTCTCAATGAATGGTTTTTGCATCACGTTTCTCGAGGTAAACATTCAATTATAATCTGTTTTAACCCAAAATGTAAAAAAATTCAACTTAAAATAAGTTATAAGATTATATCATCATTTAAAAAAAAAAATAAAGCTTTTGAAGGCATAAGTGACAATAAAAGAAGTTTTCTTCTCAATGAATGCTTTTTCCTTCACGTTTCCCAAGGTAAACATTCAATTATAATCTGTTTTACCCCAAAATCTAAAAAAATTCAACTTAAAATAAATTATAAGATTATATAATCATTTAAAGGGAGAAATAAAGCTTTTGAAGGCATAAGTGACTATAAAAGAAGTTTTCTTCTCAATGAATGCTTTTTCCTTCACGTTTCCCAAGGTAAACATTCAATTATAATCTGTTTTAACCCAAAATGTAATAAAATTCAACTTAAAATAAGTTATAGGATTATATAATCATTTAAAGGGAGAAATAAAGCTTTTGAAGGCATAAGTGACTATAAAAGAAGTTTTCTTCTCAATGAATGGTTCTTGCTTCACGTTTCCCGAGGTAAACATTCAATTATAATATGTTTTAACCAAAAATGTTAAAAAAATTGAAGTTAAAATCAATTATGAGATTATATGATCATTTAAAGGCATAAATAAAGCTTTTGAAGGCATAAGTGACTATAAAAGAAGTTTTCTTCTCAATGAATGGTTTTTGCATCATGTTTCCCGAGGTAAACATTCAATTATAATCTGTTTTAACCCAAAAGGTAAAAAAATTCAACTTAAAATAAGTTATAAGATTATATAATCATTTAAAGGGAGAAATAAAGCTTTTGAAGGCATAAGTGACTATAAAAGAAGTTTTCTTCTCAATGAATGCTTTTTCCTTCACGTTTCTCGAGGTAAACATTCAATTATAATATGTTTTAACCAAAAATGTAAAAAAAATTGAAGTTAAAATCAATTATGAGATTATATGATCATTTAAAGGCATAAATAAAGCTTTTGAAGGCATAAGTGACTATAAAAGAAGTTTTCTTCTCAATGAATGGTTTTTGCATCATGTTTCCCGAGGTAAACATTCAATTATAATCTGTTTTAACCCAAAAGGTAAAAAAATTCAACTTAAAATAAGTTATAAGATTATATAATCATTTAAAGGGAGAAATAAAGCTTTTGAAGGCATAAGTGACTATAAAAGAAGTTTTCTTCTCAATGAATGCTTTTTCCTTCACGTTTCCCAAGGTAAACATTCAATTATAATCTGTTTTACCTAAAAATGTAAAAAAATTCAACTTAAAATCAATTATGAGATTATATGATCATTTAAAGGGAGAAATAAAGCTTTTGAAGGCATAAATGACTATAAAAGAAGTTTTCTTCTCAATGAATGGTTTTTGCTTCACGTTTCCCGAGGTAAACATTCAATTATAATATGTTTAAACCCAAAATGTAAAAAAAATTCAACTTAAAATCAATTATGAGATTATATGATCATTTAAAGGCATAAATAAAGCTTTTGAAGGCATAAGTGACTATAAAAGAAGTTTTCTTCTCAATGAATGGTTTTTGCATCACGTTTCTCGAGGTAAACATTCAATTATAATCTGTTTTAACCCAAAATGTAAAAAAATTCAACTTAAAATAAGTTATAAGATTATATCATCATTTAAAAAAAGAAATAAAGCTTTTGAAGGCATAAGTGACAATAAAAGAAGTTTTCTTCTCAATGAATGCTTTTTCCTTCACGTTTCCCAAGGTAAACATTCAATTATAATCTGTTTTACCCCAAAATCTAAAAAAATTCAACTTAAAATAAATTATAAGATTATATAATCATTTAAAGGGAGAAATAAAGCTTTTGAAGGCATAAGTGACTATAAAAGAAGTTTTCTTCTCAATGAATGCTTTTTCCTTCACGTTTCCCAAGGTAAACATTCAATTATAATCTGTTTTAACCCAAAATGTAATAAAATTCAACTTAAAATAAGTTATAGGATTATATAATCATTTAAAGGGAGAAATAAAGCTTTTGAAGGCATAAGTGACTATAAAAGAAGTTTTCTTCTCAATGAATGGTTCTTGCTTCACGTTTCCCGAGGTAAACATTCAATTATAATATGTTTTAACCAAAAATGTAAAAAAAATTGAAGTTAAAATCAATTATGAGATTATATGATCATTTAAAGGCATAAATAAAGCTTTTGAAGGCATAAGTGACTATAAAAGAAGTTTTCTTCTCAATGAATGGTTTTTGCATCATGTTTCCCGAGGTAAACATTCAATTATAATCTGTTTTAACCCAAAAGGTAAAAAAATTCAACTTAAAATAAGTTATAAGATTATATAATCATTTAAAGGGAGAAATAAAGCTTTTGAAGGCATAAGTGACTATAAAAGAAGTTTTCTTCTCGATGAATGGTTTTTGCTTCACGTCTCCCGAGGTAAACATTCAATTATAATCTGTTTTAACCCAAAATGTAAAAAAAATTTAACTTAAAATTAATTATGAGATTATATGATCATTTAAAGGCATAAATAAAGCTTTTGAAGGCATAAGTGACTATAAAAGAAGTTTTCTTCTCAATGAATGGTTTTTGCATCACGTTTCTCGAGGTAAACATTCAATTATAATCTGTTTTAACCCAAAATGTAAAAAAATTCAACTTAAAATAAGTTATAAGATTGTATAATCATTGAAAAAAAGAAATAAAGCTTTTGAAGGCATAAGTGACTATAAAAGAAGTTTTCTTCTCAATGAATGCTTTTTCCTTAACGTTTCTCGAGGTAAACATTCAATTATAATCTGTTTTAACCCAAAACGTAAGAAAATTCAACTTAAAATAAGTTATAAGATTATATAATCATTTAAAGGGAGAAATAAAGCTTTTGAAGGCATAAGTGACTATAAAAGAAGTTTTCTTCTCAATGAATGGTTTTTGCATCACGTTTCTCGAGGTAAACATTCAATTATAATCTGTTTTAACCCAAAATGTAAAAAAATTCAACTTAAAATAAGTTATAAGATTATATAATCATTTAAAGGGAGAAATAAAGCTTTTGAAGGCATAAGTGACTATAAAAGAAGTTTTCTTCTCAATGAATGGTTCTTGCTTCACGTTTCCCGAGGTAAACATTCAATTGTAATATGTTTTAACCAAAAATGTAAAAAAAATTGAAGTTAAAATCAATTATGAGATTATATGATCATTTAAAGGCATAAATAAAGCTTTTGAAGGCATAAGTGACTATAAAAGAAGTTTTCTTCTCAATGAATGGTTTTTGCATCACGTTTCCCGAGGTAAACATTCAATTATAATCTGTTTTAACCCAAAAGGTAAAAAAATTCAACTTAAAATAAGTTATAAGATTATATAATCATTTAAAGGGAGAAATAAAGCTTTTGAAGGCATAAGTGACTATAAAAGAAGTTTTCTTCTCGATGAATGGTTTTTGCTTCACGTCTCCCGAGGTAAACATTCAATTATAATCTGTTTTAACCCAAAATGTAAAAAAAATTCAACTTAAAATTAATTATGAGATTATATGATCATTTAAAGGCATAAATAAAGCTTTTGAAGGCATAAGTGACTATAAAAGAAGTTTTCTTCTCAATGAATGGTTTTTCCATCACGTTTCTCGAGGTAAACATTCAATTATAATCTGTTTTAACCCAAAATGTAAAAAAATTCAACTTAAAATAAGTTATAAGATTGTATAATCATTGAAAAAAAGAAATAAAGCTTTTGAAGGCATCAGTGACTATAAAAGAAGTTTTCTTCTCAATGAATGCTTTTTCCTTAACGTTTCTCGAGGTAAACATTCAATTATAATCTGTTTTAACCCAAAATGTAAAAAAATTCAACTTAAAATAAGTTATAAGATTATATAATCATTTAAAGGGAGAAATAAAGATTTTGAAGGCATAAGTGACTATAAAAGAAGTTTTCTTCTCAATGAATGGTTTTTGCATCACGTTTCTCGAGGTAAACATTCAATTATAATCTGTTTTAACCCAAAATGTAAAAAAATTCAACTTAAAATAAGTTATAAGATTATATCATCATTTAAAAAAAAAAATAAAGCTTTTGAAGGCATAAGTGACTATAAAAGAAGTTTTCTTCTCAATGAATGGTTTTTGCATCACGTTTCCCGAGGTAAACATTCAATTATAATCTGTTTTAACCCAAAAGGTAAAAAAATTCAACTTAAAATAAGTTATAAGATTATATAATCATTTAAAGGGAGAAATAAAGCTTTTGAAGGCATAAGTGACTATAAAAGAAGTTTTCTTCTCAATGAATGCTTTTTCCTTCACGTTTCTCGAGGTAAACATTCAATTATAATCTGTTTTACCAAAAAATGTAAAAAAAATCAACTTAAAATCAATTATGACATTATATGATCATTTAAAGGCATAAATAAAGCTTTTGAAGGCATAAGTGACTATAAAAGAAGTTTTCTTCTCAATGAATTGTTTTTGCATCACGTTTCTCGAGGTAAACAATCAATTATAATCTGTTTTAACCCAAAATGTAAAAATATTCAACTTAAAATAAGTTATAAGATTATATAATCATTTAAAGGGAGAAATAAAGCTTTTGAAGGCATAAGTGACAATAAAATAAGTTTTCTTCTCAATGAATGCTTTTTCCTTCACGTTTTCCAAGGTAAACATTCAATTATAATCTGTTTTACCTAAAAATGTAAAACAATTCAACTTAAAATCAATTATGAGATTATATGATCATTTAAAGGCATAAATAAAGCTTTTGAAGGCATAAGTGACTATAAAAGAAGTTTTCTTCTCAATGAATGGTTTTTGCATCACGTTTCCCGAGGTAAACATTGAATTATAATCTGTTTTAACCCAAAACATAAAAAAATTCAACTTAAAATAAGTTATAAGATTATATAATCATTTAAAGGGAGAAATAAAGCTTTTGAAGGCATAAGTGACTATAAAAGAAGATTTCTTCTCAATGAATGGTTTTTGCATCACGTTTCCCGAGGTAAACATTCAATTATAATCTGTTTTAACCCAAAACGTAAAAAAATTAAACTTAAAATAAGTTATAAGATTATATAATCATTTAAAGGGAGAAATAAAGCTTTTGAAGGCATAAGTGACAATAAAAGAAGTTTTCTTCTCAATGAATGCTTTTTCCTTCACGTTTCCCAAGGTAAACATTCAATTATAATCTGTTTTACCTAAAAATGTAAAAAAATTCAACTTAAAATCAATTATGAGATTATATGATCATTTAAAGGGAGAAATAAAGCTTTTGAAGGCATAAATGACTATAAAAGAAGTTTTCTTCTCAATGAATGGTTTTTGCTTCACGTTTCCCGAGGTAAACATTCAATTATAATATGTTTTAACCCAAAATGTAAAAAAAATTCAACTTAAAATCAATTATGAGATTATATGATCATTTAAAGGCATAAATAAAGCTTTTGAAGGCATAAGTGACTATAAAAGAAGTTTTCTTCTCAATGAATGGTTTTTGCATCACGTTTCTCGAGGTAAACATTCAATTATAATCTGTTTTAACCCAAAATGTAAAAAAATTCAACTTAAAATAAGTTATAAGATTATATCATCATTTAAAAAAAGAAATAAAGCTTTTGAAGGCATAAGTGACAATAAAAGAAGTTTTCTTCTCAATGAATGCTTTTTCCTTCACGTTTCCCAAGGTAAACATTCAATTATAATCTGTTTTACCCCAAAATCTAAAAAAATTCAACTTAAAATAAATTATAAGATTATATAATCATTTAAAGGGAGAAATAAAGCTTTTGAAGGCATAAGTGACTATAAAAGAAGTTTTCTTCTCAATGAATGCTTTTTCCTTCACGTTTCCCAAGGTAAACATTCAATTATAATCTGTTTTAACCCAAAATGTAATAAAATTCAACTTAAAATAAGTTATAGGATTATATAATCATTTAAAGGGAGAAATAAAGCTTTTGAAGGCATAAGTGACTATAAAAGAAGTTTTCTTCTCAATGAATGGTTCTTGCTTCACGTTTCCCGAGGTAAACATTCAATTATAATATGTTTTAACGAAAAATGTAAAAAAAATTGAAGTTAAAATCAATTATGAGATTATATGATCATTTAAAGGCATAAATAAAGCTTTTGAAGGCATAAGTGACTATAAAAGAAGTTTTCTTCTCAATGAATGGTTTTTGCATCACGTTTCTCGAGGTAAACATTCAATTATAATCTGTTTTAACCCAAAAGGTAAAAAAATTCAACTTAAAATAAGTTATAAGATTATATAATCATTTAAAGGGAGAAATAAAGCTTTTGAAGGCATAAGTGACTATAAAAGAAGTTTTCTTCTCGATGAATGGTTTTTGCTTCACGTCTCCCGAGGTAAACATTCAATTATAATCTGTTTTAACCCAAAATGTAAAAAAAATTCAACTTAAAATTAATTATGAGATTATATGATCATTTAAAGGCATAAATAAAGCTTTTGAAGGCATAAGTGACTATAAAAGAAGTTTTCTTCTCAATGAATGGTTTTTGCATCACGTTTCTCGAGGTAAACATTCAATTATAATCTGTTTTAACCCAAAATGTAAAAAAATTCAACTTAAAATAAGTTATAAGATTGTATAATCATTGAAAAAAAGAAATAAAGCTTTTGAAGGCATAAGTGACTATAAAAGAAGTTTTCTTCTCAATGAATGCTTTTTCCTTAACGTTTCTCGAGGTAAACATTCAATTATAATCTGTTTTAACCCAAAATGTAAAAAAATTCAACTTAAAATAAGTTATAAGATTATATAATCATTTAAAGGGAGAAATAAAGCTTTTGAAGGCATAAGTGACTATAAAAGAAGTTTTCTTCTCAATGAATGGTTTTTGCATCACGTTTCTCGAGGTAAACATTCAATTATAATCTGTTTTAACCCAAAATGTAAAAAAATTCAACTTAAAATAAGTTATAAGATTATATAATCATTTAAAGGGAGAAATAAAGCTTTTGAAGGCATAAGTGACTATAAAAGAAGTTTTCTTCTCAATGAATGGTTCTTGCTTCACGTTTCCCGAGGTAAACATTCAATTGTAATATGTTTTAACCAAAAATGTAAAAAAAATTGAAGTTAAAATCAATTATGAGATTATATGATCATTTAAAGGCATAAATAAAGCTTTTGAAGGCATAAGTGACTATAAAAGAAGTTTTCTTCTCAATGAATGGTTTTTGCATCACGTTTCCCGAGGTAAACATTCAATTATAATCTGTTTTAACCCAAAAGGTAAAAAAATTCAACTTAAAATAAGTTATAAGATTATATAATCATTTAAAGGGAGAAATAAAGCTTTTGAAGGCATAAGTGACTATAAAAGAAGTTTTCTTCTCAATGAATGCTTTTTCCTTCACGTTTCTCGAGGTAAACATTCAATTATAATCTGTTTTACCAAAAAATGTAAAAAAAATCAACTTAAAATCAATTATGACATTATATGATCATTTAAAGGCATAAATAAAGCTTTTGAAGGCATAAGTGACTATAAAAGAAGTTTTCTTCTCAATGAATTGTTTTTGCATCACGTTTCTCGAGGTAAACATTCAATTATAATCTGTTTTAACCCAAAATGTAAAAAAATTCAACTTAAAATAAGTTATAAGATTATATAATCATTTAAAGGGAGAAATAAAGCTTTTGAAGGCATAAGTGACAATAAAATAAGTTTTCTTCTCAATGAATGCTTTTTCCTTCACGTTTTCCAAGGTAAACATTCAATTATAATCTGTTTTACCTAAAAATGTAAAACAATTCAACTTAAAATCAATTATGAGATTATATGATCATTTAAAGGCATAAATAAAGCTTTTGAAGGCATAAGTGACTATAAAAGAAGTTTTCTTCTCAATGAATGGTTTTTGCATCACGTTTCCCGAGGTAAACATTGAATTATAATCTGTTTTAACCCAAAACATAAAAAAATTCAACTTAAAATAAGTTATAAGATTATATAATCATTTAAAGGGAGAAATAAAGCTTTTGAAGGCATAAGTGACTATAAAAGAAGATTTCTTCTCAATGAATGGTTTTTGCATCACGTTTCCCGAGGTAAACATTCAATTATAATCTGTTTTAACCCAAAACGTAAAAAAATTAAACTTAAAATAAGTTATAAGATTATATAATCATTTAAAGGGAGAAATAAAGCTTTTGAAGGCATAAGTGACAATAAAAGAAGTTTTCTTCTCAATGAATGCTTTTTCCTTCACGTTTCCCAAGGTAAACATTCAATTATAATCTGTTTTACCTAAAAATGTAAAAAAATTCAACTTAAAATCAATTATGAGATTATATGATCATTTAAAGGGAGAAATAAAGCTTTTGAAGGCATAAATGACTATAAAAGAAGTTTTCTTCTCAATGAATGGTTTTTGCTTCACGTTTCCCGAGATAAACATTCAATTATAATATGTTTTAACCCAAAATGTAAAAAAAATTCAACTTAAAATCAATTATGAGATTATATGATCATTTAAAGGCATAAATAAAGCTTTTGAAGGCATAAGTGACTATAAAAGAAGTTTTCTTCTCAATGAATGGTTTTTGCATCACGTTTCTCGAGGTAAACATTCAATTATAATCTGTTTTAACCCAAAATGTAAAAAAATTCAACTTAAAATAAGTTATAAGATTATATCATCATTTAAAAAAAGAAATAAAGCTTTTGAAGGCATAAGTGACAATAAAAGAAGTTTTCTTCTCAATGAATGCTTTTTCCTTCACGTTTCCCAAGGTAAACATTCAATTATAATCTGTTTTACCCCAAAATCTAAAAAAATTCAACTTAAAATAAATTATAAGATTATATAATCATTTAAAGGGAGAAATAAAGCTTTTGAAGGCATAAGTGACTATAAAAGAAGTTTTCTTCTCAATGAATGCTTTTTCCTTCACGTTTCCCAAGGTAAACATTCAATTATAATCTGTTTTAACCCAAAATGTAATAAAATTCAACTTAAAATAAGTTATAAGATTATATAATCATTTAAAGGGAGAAATAAAGCTTTTGAAGGCATAAGTGACTATAAAAGAAGTTTTCTTCTCAATGAATGGTTCTTGCTTCACGTTTCCCGAGGTAAACATTCAATTATAATATGTTTTAACCAAAAATGTAAAAAAAATTGAAGTTAAAATCAATTATGAGATTATATGATCATTTAAAGGCATAAATAAAGCTTTTGAAGGCATAAGTGACTATAAAAGAAGTTTTCTTCTCAATGAATGGTTTTTGCATCACGTTTCCCGAGGTAAACATTCAATTATAATCTGTTTTAACCCAAAAGGTAAAAAAATTCAACTTAAAATAAGTTATAAGATTATATAATCATTTAAAGGGAGAAATAAAGCTTTTGAAGGCATAAGTGACTATAAAAGAAGTTTTCTTCTCGATGAATGGTTTTTGCTTCACGTCTCCCGAGGTAAACATTCAATTATAATCTGTTTTAACCCAAAATGTAAAAAAAATTCAACTTAAAATTAATTATGAGATTATATGATCATTTAAAGGCATAAATAAAGCTTTTGAAGGCATAAGTGACTATAAAAGAAGTTTTCTTCTCAATGAATGGTTTTTGCATCACGTTTCTCGAGGTAAACATTCAATTATAATCTGTTTTAACCCAAAATATAAAAAAATTCAACTTAAAATAAGTTATAAGATTGTATAATCATTGAAAAAAAGAAATAAAGCTTTTGAAGGCATAAGTGACTATAAAAGAAGTTTTCTTCTCAATGAATGCTTTTTCCTTAACGTTTCTCGAGGTAAACATTCAATTATAATCTGTTTTAACCAAAAATGTAAAAAAATTCAACTTAAAATAAGTTATAAGATTATATAATCATTTAAAGGGAGAAATAAAGCTTTTGAAGGCATAAGTGACTATAAAAGAAGTTTTCTTCTCAATGAATGGTTTTTGCATCACGTTTCTCGAGGTAAACATTCAATTATAATCTGTTTTAACCCAAAATGTAAAAAAATTCAACTTAAAATAAGTTATAAGATTATATAATCATTTAAAGGGAGAAATAAAGCTTTTGAAGGCATAAGTGACTATAAAAGAAGTTTTCTTCTCAATGAATGGTTCTTGCTTCACGTTTCCCGAGGTAAACATTCAATTGTAATATGTTTTAACCAAAAATGTAAAAAAAATTGAAGTTAAAATCAATTATGAGATTATATGATCATTTAAAGGCATAAATAAAGCTTTTGAAGGCATAAGTGACTATAAAAGAAGTTTTCTTCTCAATGAATGGTTTTTGCATCACGTTTCCCGAGGTAAACATTCAATTATAATCTGTTTTAACCCAAAAGATAAAAACATTCAACTTAAAATAAGTTATAAGATTATATAATCATTTAAAGGGAGAAATAAAGCTTTTGAAGGCATAAGTGACTATAAAAGAAGTTTTCTTCTCAATGAATGCTTTTTCCTTCACGTTTCTCGAGGTAAACATTCAATTATAATCTATTTTACCAAAAAATGTAAAAAAAATCAACTTAAAATCAATTATGACATTATATGATCATTTAAAGGCATAAATAAAGCTTTTGAAGGCATAAGTGACTATAAAAGAAGTTTTCTTCTCAATGAATTGTTTTTGCATCACGTTTCTCGAGGTAAACATTCAATTATAATCTGTTTTAACCCAAAATGTAAAAAAATTCAACTTAAAATAAGTTATAAGATTATATAATCATTTAAAGGGAGAAATAAAGCTTTTGAAGGCATAAGTGACAATAAAATAAGTTTTCTTCTCAATGAATGCTTTTTCCTTCACGTTTTCCAAGGTAAACATTCAATTATAATCTGTTTTACCTAAAAATGTAAAACAATTCAACTTAAAATCAATTATGAGATTATATGATCATTTAAAGGCATAAATAAAGCTTTTGAAGGCATAAGTGACTATAAAAGAAGTTTTCTTCTCAATGAATGGTTTTTGCATCACGTTTCCCGAGGTAAACATTGAATTATAATCTGTTTTAACCCAAAACATAAAAAAATTCAACTTAAAATAAGTTATAAGATTATATAATCATTTAAAGGGAGAAATAAAGCTTTTGAAGGCATAAGTGACTATAAAAGAAGATTTCTTCTCAATGAATGGTTTTTGCATCACGTTTCCCGAGGTAAACATTCAATTATAATCTGTTTTAACCCAAAACGTAAAAAAATTAAACTTAAAATAAGTTATAAGATTATATAATCATTTAAAGGGAGAAATAAAGCTTTTGAAGGCATAAGTGACAATAAAAGAAGTTTTCTTCTCAATGAATGCTTTTTCCTTCACGTTTCCCAAGGTAAACATTCAATTATAATCTGTTTTACCTAAAAATGTAAAAAAATTCAACTTAAAATCAATTATGAGATTATATGATCATTTAAAGGGAGAAATAAAGCTTTTGAAGGCATAAATGACTATAAAAGAAGTTTTCTTCTCAATGAATGGTTTTTGCTTCACGTTTCCCGAGATAAACATTCAATTATAATATGTTTTAACCCAAAATGTAAAAAAAATTCAACTTAAAATCAATTATGAGATTATATGATCATTTAAAGGCATAAATAAAGCTTTTGAAGGCATAAGTGACTATAAAAGAAGTTTTCTTCTCAATGAATGGTTTTTGCATCACGTTTCTCGAGGTAAACATTCAATTATAATCTGTTTTAACCCAAAATGTAAAAAAATTCAACTTAAAATAAGTTATAAGATTATATCATCATTTAAAAAAAGAAATAAAGCTTTTGAAGGCATAAGTGACAATAAAAGAAGTTTTCTTCTCAATGAATGCTTTTTCCTTCACGTTTCCCAAGGTAAACATTCAATTATAATCTGTTTTACCCCAAAATCTAAAAAAATTCAACTTAAAATAAATTATAAGATTATATAATCATTTAAAGGGAGAAATAAAGCTTTTGAAGGCATAAGTGACTATAAAAGAAGTTTTCTTCTCAATGAATGCTTTTTCCTTCACGTTTCCCAAGGTAAACATTCAATTATAATCTGTTTTAGCCCAAAATGTAATAAAATTCAACTTAAAATAAGTTATAAGATTATATAATCATTTAAAGGGAGAAATAAAGCTTTTGAAGGCATAAGTGACTATAAAAGAAGTTTTCTTCTCAATGAATGGTTCTTGCTTCACGTTTCCCGAGGTAAACATTCAATTATAATATGTTTTAACCAAAAATGTAAAAAAAATTGAAGTTAAAATCAATTATGAGATTATATGATCATTTAAAGGCATAAATAAAGCTTTTGAAGGCATAAGTGACTATAAAAGAAGTTTTCTTCTCAATGAATGGTTTTTGCATCACGTTTCCCGAGGTAAACATTCAATTATAATCTGTTTTAACCCAAAAGGTAAAAAAATTCAACTTAAAATAAGTTATAAGATTATATAATCATTTAAAGGGAGAAATAAAGCTTTTGAAGGCATAAGTGACTATAAAAGAAGTTTTCTTCTCGATGAATGGTTTTTGCTTCACGTCTCCCGAGGTAAACATTCAATTATAATCTGTTTTAACCCAAAATGTAAAAAAAATTCAACTTAAAATTAATTATAAGATTGTATAATCATTGAAAAAAAGAAATAAAGCTTTTGAAGGCATAAGTGACTATAAAAGAAGTTTTCTTCTCAATGAATGCTTTTTCCTTCACGTTTCCCAAGGTAAACATTCAATTATAATCTGTTTTACCTAAAAATGTAAAAAAATTCAACTTAAAATCAATTATGAGATTATATGATCATTTAAAGGGAGAAATAAAGCTTTTGAAGGCATAAATGACTATAAAAGAAGTTTTCTTCTCAATGAATGGTTTTTGCTTCACGTTTCCCGAGATAAACATTCAATTATAATATGTTTTAACCCAAAATGTAAAAAAAATTCAACTTAAAATCAATTATGAGATTATATGATCATTTAAAGGCATAAATAAAGCTTTTGAAGGCATAAGTGACTATAAAAGAAGTTTTCTTCTCAATGAATGGTTTTTGCATCACGTTTCTCGAGGTAAACATTCAATTATAATCTGTTTTAACCCAAAATGTAAAAAAATTCAACTTAAAATAAGTTATAAGATTATATCATCATTTAAAAAAAGAAATAAAGCTTTTGAAGGCATAAGTGACAATAAAAGAAGTTTTCTTCTCAATGAATGCTTTTTCCTTCACGTTTCCCAAGGTAAACATTCAATTATAATCTGTTTTACCCCAAAATCTAAAAAAATTCAACTTAAAATAAATTATAAGATTATATAATCATTTAAAGGGAGAAATAAAGCTTTTGAAGGCATAAGTGACTATAAAAGAAGTTTTCTTCTCAATGAATGCTTTTTCCTTCACGTTTCCCAAGGTAAACATTCAATTATAATCTGTTTTAACCCAAAATGTAATAAAATTCAACTTAAAATAAGTTATAAGATTATATAATCATTTAAAGGGAGAAATAAAGCTTTTGAAGGCATAAGTGACTATAAAAGAAGTTTTCTTCTCAATGAATGGTTCTTGCTTCACGTTTCCCGAGGTAAACATTCAATTATAATATGTTTTAACCAAAAATGTAAAAAAAATTGAAGTTAAAATCAATTATGAGATTATATGATCATTTAAAGGCATAAATAAAGCTTTTGAAGGCATAAGTGACTATAAAAGAAGTTTTCTTCTCAATGAATGGTTTTTGCATCACGTTTCCCGAGGTAAACATTCAATTATAATCTGTTTTAACCCAAAAGGTAAAAAAATTCAACTTAAAATAAGTTATAAGATTATATAATCATTTAAAGGGAGAAATAAAGCTTTTGAAGCCATAAGTGACTATAAAAGAAGTTTTCTTCTCGATGAATGGTTTTTGCTTCACGTCTCCCGAGGTAAACATTCAATTATAATCTGTTTTAACCCAAAATGTAAAAAAAATTCAACTTAAAATTAATTATGAGATTATATGATCATTTAAAGGCATAAATAAAGCTTTTGAAGGCATAAGTGACTATAAAAGAAGTTTTCTTCTCAATGAATGGTTTTTGCATCACGTTTCTCGAGGTAAACATTCAATTATAATCTGTTTGAACCCAAAATATAAAAAAATTCAACTTAAAATAAGTTATAAGATTGTATAATCATTGAAAAAAAGAAATAAAGCTTTTGAAGGCATAAGTGACTATAAAAGAAGTTTTCTTCTCAATGAATGCTTTTTCCTTAACGTTTCTCGAGGTAAACATTCAATTATAATCTGTTTTAACCCAAAATGTAAAAAAATTCAACTTAAAATAAGTTATAAGATTATATAATCATTTAAAGGGAGAAATAAAGCTTTTGAAGGCATAAGTGACTATAAAAGAAGTTTTCTTCTCAATGAATGGTTTTTGCATCACGTTTCTCGAGGTAAACATTCAATTATAATCTGTTTTAACCCAAAATGTAAAAAAATTCAACTTAAAATAAGTTATAAGATTATATAATCATTTAAAGGGAGAAATAAAGCTTTTGAAGGCATAAGTGACTATAAAAGAAGTTTTCTTCTCAATGAATGGTTCTTGCTTCACGTTTCCCGAGGTAAACATTCAATTGTAATATGTTTTAACCAAAAATGTAAAAAAAATTGAAGTTAAAATCAATTATGAGATTATATGATCATTTAAAGGCATAAATAAAGCTTTTGAAGGCATAAGTGACTATAAAAGAAGTTTTCTTCTCAATGAATGGTTTTTGCATCACGTTTCCCGAGGTAAACATTCAATTATAATCTGTTTTAACCCAAAAGATAAAAACATTCAACTTAAAATAAGTTATAAGATTATATAATCATTTAAAGGGAGAAATAAAGCTTTTGAAGGCATAAGTGACTATAAAAGAAGTTTTCTTCTCAATGAATGCTTTTTCCTTCACGTTTCTCGAGGTAAACATTCAATTATAATCTGTTTTACCAAAAAATGTAAAAAAAATCAACTTAAAATCAATTATGACATTATATGATCATTTAAAGGCATAAATAAAGCTTTTGAAGGCATAAGTGACTATAAAAGAAGTTTTCTTCTCAATGAATTGTTTTTGCATCACGTTTCTCGAGGTAAACATTCAATTATAATCTGTTTTAACCCAAAATGTAAAAAAATTCAACTTAAAATAAGTTATAAGATTATATAATCATTTAAAGGGAGAAATAAAGCTTTTGAAGGCATAAGTGACAATAAAATAAGTTTTCTTCTCAATGAATGCTTTTTCCTTCACGTTTTCCAAGGTAAACATTCAATTATAATCTGTTTTACCTAAAAATGTAAAACAATTCAACTTAAAATCAATTATGAGATTATATGATCATTTAAAGGCATAAATAAAGCTTTTGAAGGCATAAGTGACTATAAAAGAAGTTTTCTTCTCAATGAATGGTTTTTGCATCACGTTTCCCGAGGTAAACATTGAATTATAATCTGTTTTAACCCAAAACATAAAAAAATTCAACTTAAAATAAGTTATAAGATTATATAATCATTTAAAGGGAGAAATAAAGCTTTTGAAGGCATAAGTGACTATAAAAGAAGATTTCTTCTCAATGAATGGTTTTTGCATCACGTTTCCCGAGGTAAACATTCAATTATAATCTGTTTTAACCCAAAACGTAAAAAAATTAAACTTAAAATAAGTTATAAGATTATATAATCATTTAAAGGGAGAAATAAAGCTTTTGAAGGCATAAGTGACAATAAAAGAAGTTTTCTTCTCAATGAATGCTTTTTCCTTCACGTTTCCCAAGGTAAACATTTAATTATAATCTGTTTTACCTAAAAATGTAAAAAAATTCAACTTAAAATCAATTATGAGATTATATGATCATTTAAAGGGAGAAATAAAGCTTTTGAAGGCATAAATGACTATAAAAGAAGTTTTCTTCTCAATGAATGGTTTTTGCTTCACGTTTCCCGAGGTAAACATTCAATTATAATATGTTTTAACCCAAAATGTAAAAAAAATTCAACTTAAAATCAATTATGAGATTATATGATCATTTAAAGGCATAAATAAAGCTTTTGAAGGCATAAGTGACTATAAAAGAAGTTTTCTTCTCAATGAATGGTTTTTGCATCACGTTTCTCGAGGTAAACATTCAATTATAATCTGTTTTAACCCAAAATGTAAAAAAATTCAACTTAAAATAAGTTATAAGATTATATCATCATTTAAAAAAAGAAATAAAGCTTTTGAAGGCATAAGTGACAATAAAAGAAGTTTTCTTCTCAATGAATGCTTTTTCCTTCACGTTTCCCAAGGTAAACATTCAATTATAATCTGTTTTACCCCAAAATCTAAAAAAATTCAACTTAAAATAAATTATAAGATTATATAATCATTTAAAGGGAGAAATAAAGCTTTTGAAGGCATAAGTGACTATAAAAGAAGTTTTCTTCTCAATGAATGCTTTTTCCTTCACGTTTCCCAAGGTAAACATTCAATTATAATATGTTTTAACCCAAAATGTAATAAAATTCAACTTAAAATAAGTTATAAGATTATATAATCATTTAAAGGGAGAAATAAAGCTTTTGAAGGCATAAGTGACTATAAAAGAAGTTTTCTTCTCAATGAATGGTTCTTGCTTCACGTTTCCCGAGGTAAACATTCAATTATAATATGTTTTAACCAAAAATGTAAAAAAAATTGAAGTTAAAATCAATTATGAGATTATATGATCATTTAAAGGCATAAATAAAGCTTTTGAAGGCATAAGTGACTATAAAAGAAGTTTTCTTCTCAATGAATGGTTTTTGCATCACGTTTCCCGAGGTAAACATTCAATTATAATCTGTTTTAACCCAAAAGGTAAAAAAATTCAACTTAAAATAAGTTATAAGATTATATAATCATTTAAAGGGAGAAATAAAGCTTTTGAAGGCATAAGTGACTATAAAAGAAGTTTTCTTCTCAATGAATGGTTTTTGCATCACGTTTCTCGAGGTAAACATTCAATTATAATCTGTTTTAACCCAAAATATAAAAAAATTCAACTTAAAATAAGTTATAAGATTGTATAATCATTGAAAAAAAGAAATAAAGCTTTTGAAGGCATAAGTGACTATAAAAGAAGTTTTCTTCTCAATGAATGCTTTTTCCTTAACGTTTCTCGAGGTAAACATTCAATTATAATCTGTTTTAACCCAAAATGTAAAAAAATTCAACTTAAAATAAGTTATAAGATTATATAATCATTTAAAGGGAGAAATAAAGCTTTTGAAGGCATAAGTGACTATAAAAGAAGTTTTCTTCTCAATGAATGGTTTTTGCATCACGTTTCTCGAGGTAAACATTCAATTATAATCTGTTTTAACCCAAAATGTAAAAAAATTCAACTTAAAATAAGTTATAAGATTATATAATCATTTAAAGGGAGAAATAAAGCTTTTGAAGGCATAAGTGACTATAAAAGAAGTTTTCTTCTCAATGAATGGTTCTTGCTTCACGTTTCCCGAGGTAAACATTCAATTGTAATATGTTTTAACCAAAAATGTAAAAAAAATTGAAGTTAAAATCAATTATGAGATTATATGATCATTTAAAGGCATAAATAAAGCTTTTGAAGGCATAAGTGACTATAAAAGAAGTTTTCTTCTCAATGAATGGTTTTTGCATCACGTTTCCCGAGGTAAACATTCAATTATAATCTGTTTTAACCCAAAAGATAAAAACATTCAACTTAAAATAAGTTATAAGATTATATAATCATTTAAAGGGAGAAATAAAGCTTTTGAAGGCATAAGTGACTATAAAAGAAGTTTTCTTCTCAATGAATGCTTTTTCCTTCACGTTTCTCGAGGTAAACATTCAATTATAATCTGTTTTACCAAAAAATGTAAAACAAATCAACTTAAAATCAATTATGACATTATATGATCATTTAAAGGCATAAATAAAGCTTTTGAAGGCATAAGTGACTATAAAAGAAGTTTTCTTCTCAATGAATTGTTTTTGCATCACGTTTCTCGAGGTAAACATTCAATTATAATCTGTTTTAACCCAAAATGTAAAAAAATTCAACTTAAAATAAGTTATAAGATTATATAATCATTTAAAGGGAGAAATAAAGCTTTTGAAGGCATAAGTGACAATAAAATAAGTTTTCTTCTCAATGAATGCTTTTTCCTTCACGTTTTCCAAGGTAAACATTCAATTATAATCTGTTTTACCTAAAAATGTAAAACAATTCAACTTAAAATCAATTATGAGATTATATGATCATTTAAAGGCATAAATAAAGCTTTTGAAGGCATAAGTGACTATAAAAGAAGTTTTCTTCTCAATGAATGGTTTTTGCATCACGTTTCCCGAGGTAAACATTGAATTATAATCTGTTTTAACCCAAAACATAAAAAAATTCAACTTAAAATAAGTTATAAGATTATATAATCATTTAAAGGGAGAAATAAAGCTTTTGAAGGCATAAGTGACTATAAAAGAAGATTTCTTCTCAATGAATGGTTTTTGCATCACGTTTCCCGAGGTAAACATTCAATTATAATCTGTTTTAACCCAAAACGTAAAAAAATTAAACTTAAAATAAGTTATAAGATTATATAGTCATTTAAAGGGAGAAATAAAGCTTTTGAAGGCATAAGTGACAATAAAAGAAGTTTTCTTCTCAATGAATGCTTTTTCCTTCACGTTTCCCAAGGTAAACATTTAATTATAATCTGTTTTACCTAAAAATGTAAAAAAATTCAACTTAAAATCAATTATGAGATTATATGATCATTTAAAGGGAGAAATAAAGCTTTTGAAGGCATAAATGACTATAAAAGAAGTTTTCTTCTCAATGAATGGTTTTTGCTTCACGTTTCCCGAGGTAAACATTCAATTATAATATGTTTTAACCCAAAATGTAAAAAAAATTCAACTTAAAATCAATTATGAGATTATATGATCATTTAAAGGCATAAATAAAGCTTTTGAAGGCATAAGTGACTATAAAAGAAGTTTTCTTCTCAATGAATGGTTTTTGCATCACGTTTCTCGAGGTAAACATTCAATTATAATCTGTTTTAACCCAAAATGTAAAAAAATTCAACTTAAAATAAGTTATAAGATTATATCATCATTTAAAAAAAGAAATAAAGCTTTTGAAGGCATAAGTGACAATAAAAGAAGTTTTCTTCTCAATGAATGCTTTTTCCTTCACGTTTCCCAAGGTAAACATTCAATTATAATCTGTTTTACCCCAAAATCTAAAAAAATTCAACTTAAAATAAATTATAAGATTATATAATCATTTAAAGGGAGAAATAAAGCTTTTGAAGGCATAAGTGACTATAAAAGAAGTTTTCTTCTCAATGAATGCTTTTTCCTTCACGTTTCCCAAGGTAAACATTCAATTATAATCTGTTTTAACCCAAAATGTAATAAAATTCAACTTAAAATAAGTTATAAGATTATATAATCATTTAAAGGGAGAAATAAAGCTTTTGAAGGCATAAGTGACTATAAAAGAAGTTTTCTTCTCAATGAATGGTTCTTGCTTCACGTTTCCCGAGGTAAACATTCAATTATAATATGTTTTAACCAAAAATGTAAAAAAAATTGAAGTTAAAATCAATTATGAGATTATATGATCATTTAAAGGCATAAATAAAGCTTTTGAAGGCATAAGTGACTATAAAAGAAGTTTTCTTCTCAATGAATGGTTTTTGCATCACGTTTCCCGAGGTAAACATTCAATTATAATCTGTTTTAACCCAAAAGGTAAAAAAATTCAACTTAAAATAAGTTATAAGATTATATAATCATTTAAAGGGAGAAATAAAGCTTTTGAAGGCATAAGTGACTATAAAAGAAGTTTTCTTCTCAATGAATGGTTTTTGCATCACGTTTCTCGAGGTAAACATTCAATTATAATCTGTTTTAACCCAAAATATAAAAAAATTCAACTTAAAATAAGTTATAAGATTGTATAATCATTGAAAAAAAGAAATAAAGCTTTTGAAGGCATAAGTGACTATAAAAGAAGTTTTCTTCTCAATGAATGCTTTTTCCTTAACGTTTCTCGAGGTAAACATTCAATTATAATCTGTTTTAACCCAAAATGTAAAAAAATTCAACTTAAAATAAGTTATAAGATTATATAATCATTTAAAGGGAGAAATAAAGCTTTTGAAGGCATAAGTGACTATAAAAGAAGTTTTCTTCTCAATGAATGGTTTTTGCATCACGTTTCTCGAGGTAAACATTCAATTATAATCTGTTTTAACCCAAAATGTAAAAAAATTCAACTTAAAATAAGTTATAAGATTATATAATCATTTAAAGGGAGAAATAAAGCTTTTGAAGGCATAAGTGACTATAAAAGAAGTTTTCTTCTCAATGAATGGTTCTTGCTTCACGTTTCCCGAGGTAAACATTCAATTGTAATATGTTTTAACCAAAAATGTAAAAAAAATTGAAGTTAAAATCAATTATGAGATTATATGATCATTTAAAGGCATAAATAAAGCTTTTGAAGGCATAAGTGACTATAAAAGAAGTTTTCTTCTCAATGAATGGTTTTTGCATCACGTTTCCCGAGGTAAACATTCAATTATAATCTGTTTTAACCCAAAAGATAAAAACATTCAACTTAAAATAAGTTATAAGATTATATAATCATTTAAAGGGAGAAATAAAGCTTTTGAAGGCATAAGTGACTATAAAAGAAGTTTTCTTCTCAATGAATGCTTTTTCCTTCACGTTTCTCGAGGTAAACATTCAATTATAATCTGTTTTACCAAAAAATGTAAAAAAAATCAACTTAAAATCAATTATGACATTATATGATCATTTAAAGGCATAAATAAAGCTTTTGAAGGCATAAGTGACTATAAAAGAAGTTTTCTTCTCAATGAATTGTTTTTGCATCACGTTTCTCGAGGTAAACATTCAATTATAATCTGTTTTAACCCAAAATGTAAAAAAATTCAACTTAAAATAAGTTATAAGATTATATAATCATTTAAAGGGAGAAATAAAGCTTTTGAAGGCATAAGTGACAATAAAATAAGTTTTCTTCTCAATGAATGCTTTTTCCTTCACGTTTTCCAAGGTAAACATTCAATTATAATCTGTTTTACCTAAAAATGTAAAACAATTCAACTTAAAATCAATTATGAGATTATATGATCATTTAAAGGCATAAATAAAGCTTTTGAAGGCATAAGTGACTATAAAAGAAGTTTTCTTCTCAATGAATGGTTTTTGCATCACGTTTCCCGAGGTAAACATTGAATTATAATCTGTTTTAACCCAAAACATAAAAAAATTCAACTTAAAATAAGTTATAAGATTATATAATCATTTAAAGGGAGAAATAAAGCTTTTGAAGGCATAAGTGACTATAAAAGAAGATTTCTTCTCAATGAATGGTTTTTGCATCACGTTTCCCGAGGTAAACATTCAATTATAATCTGTTTTAACCCAAAACGTAAAAAAATTAAACTTAAAATAAGTTATAAGATTATATAATCATTTAAAGGGAGAAATAAAGCTTTTGAAGGCATAAGTGACAATAAAAGAAGTTTTCTTCTCAATGAATGCTTTTTCCTTCACGTTTCCCAAGGTAAACATTTAATTATAATCTGTTTTACCTAAAAATGTAAAAAAATTCAACTTAAAATCAATTATGAGATTATATGATCATTTAAAGGGAGAAATAAAGCTTTTGAAGGCATAAATGACTATAAAAGAAGTTTTCTTCTCAATGAATGGTTTTTGCTTCACGTTTCCCGAGGTAAACATTCAATTATAATATGTTTTAACCCAAAATGTAAAAAAAATTCAACTTAAAATCAATTATGAGATTATATGATCATTTAAAGGCATAAATAAAGCTTTTGAAGGCATAAGTGACTATAAAAGAAGTTTTCTTCTCAATGAATGGTTTTTGCATCACGTTTCTCGAGGTAAACATTCAATTATAATCTGTTTTAACCCAAAATGTAAAAAAATTCAACTTAAAATAAGTTATAAGATTATATCATCATTTAAAAAAAGAAATAAAGCTTTTGAAGGCATAAGTGACAATAAAAGAAGTTTTCTTCTCAATGAATGCTTTTTCCTTCACGTTTCCCAAGGTAAACATTCAATTATAATCTGTTTTACCCCAAAATCTAAAAAAATTCAACTTAAAATAAATTATAAGATTATATAATCATTTAAAGGGAGAAATAAAGCTTTTGAAGGCATAAGTGACTATAAAAGAAGTTTTCTTCTCAATGAATGCTTTTTCCTTCACGTTTCCCAAGGTAAACATTCAATTATAATCTGTTTTAACCCAAAATGTAATAAAATTCAACTTAAAATAAGTTATAAGATTATATAATCATTTAAAGGGAGAAATAAAGCTTTTGAAGGCATAAGTGACTATAAAAGAAGTTTTCTTCTCAATGAATGGTTCTTGCTTCACGTTTCCCGAGGTAAACATTCAATTATAATATGTTTTAACCAAAAATGTAAAAAAAATTGAAGTTAAAATCAATTATGAGATTATATGATCATTTAAAGGCATAAATAAAGCTTTTGAAGGCATAAGTGACTATAAAAGAAGTTTTCTTCTCAATGAATGGTTTTTGCATCACGTTTCCCGAGGTAAACATTCAATTATAATCTGTTTTAACCCAAAAGGTAAAAAAATTCAACTTAAAATAAGTTATAAGATTATATAATCATTTAAAGGAAGAAATAAAGCTTTTGAAGGTATAAGTGACTATAAAAGAAGTTTTCTTCTCGATGAATGGTTTTTGCTTCACGTCTCCCGAGGTAAACATTCAATTATAATCTGTTTTAACCCAAAATGTAAAAAAAATTCAACTTAAAATTAATTATGAGATTATATGATCATTTAAAGGCATAAATAAAGCTTTTGAAGGCATAAGTGACTATAAAAGAAGTTTTCTTCTCAATGAATGGTTTTTGCATCACGTTTCTCGAGGTAAACATTCAATTATAATATGTTTTAACCCAAAATATAAAAAAATTCAACTTAAAATAAGTTATAAGATTGTATAATCATTGAAAAAAAGAAATAAAGCTTTTGAAGGCATAAGTGACTATAAAAGAAGTTTTCTTCTCAATGAATGCTTTTTCCTTAACGTTTCTCGAGGTAAACATTCAATTATAATCTGTTTTAACCCAAAAGGTAAAAAAATTCAACTTAAAATAAGTTATAAGATTATATAATCATTTAAAGGGAGAAATAAAGCTTTTGAAGGCATAAGTGACTATAAAAGAAGTTTTCTTCTCAATGAATGCTTTTTCCTTCACGTTTCTCGAGGTAAACATTCAATTATAATCTGTTTTACCAAAAAATGTAAAAAAAATCAACTTAAAATCAATTATGACATTATATGATCATTTAAAGGCATAAATAAAGCTTTTGAAGGCATAAGTGACTATAAAAGAAGTTTTCTTCTCAATGAATTGTTTTTGCATCACGTTTCTCGAGGTAAACATTCAATTATAATCTGTTTTAACCCAAAATGTAAAAAAATTCAACTTAAAATAAGTTATAAGATTATATAATCATTTAAAGGGAGAAATAAAGCATTTGAAGGCATAAGTGACAATAAAATAAGTTTTCTTCTCAATGAATGCTTTTTCCTTCACGTTTTCCAAGGTAAACATTCAATTATAATCTGTTTTACCTAAAAATGTAAAACAATTCAACTTAAAATCAATTATGAGATTATATGATCATTTAAAGGCATAAATAAAGCTTTTGAAGGCATAAGTGACTATAAAAGAAGTTTTCTTCTCAATGAATGGTTTTTGCATCACGTTTCCCGAGGTAAACATTGAATTATAATCTGTTTTAACCCAAAACATAAAAAAATTCAACTTAAAATAAGTTATAAGATTATATAATCATTTAAAGGGAGAAATAAAGCTTTTGAAGGCATAAGTGACTATAAAAGAAGATTTCTTCTCAATGAATGGTTTTTGCATCACGTTTCCCGAGGTAAACATTCAATTATAATCTGTTTTAACCCAAAACGTAAAAAAATTAAACTTAAAATAAGTTATAAGATTATATAATCATTTAAAGGGAGAAATAAAGCTTTTGAAGGCATAAGTGACTATAAAAGAAGTTTTCTTCTCAATGAAAGGTTTTCGCATCACGTTTCCCGAGGTAAACATTCAATTATAATCTGTTTTAACCCAAAACGTAAAACAATTCAACTTAAAATAAGTTATAAGATTATATAATCATTCTAAGGGAGAAATAAAGCTTTTAAAGGCATAAGTGACTATAAAAGAAGTTTTCTTCTCAATGAATGGTTTTTGCATCACGTTTCTCGAGGTAAACATTCAATTATAATCTGTTTTAACCCAAAATGTAAAAGAATTCAACTTAAAATAAGCTATAAGATTATATAATCATTTAAAAAAAGAAATAAAGCTTTTGAAGGCATAAGTGACTATAAAAGAAGTTTTCTTCTCAATGAATGGTTTTTGCTTCACGTTTCCCGAGGTAAACATTCAATTATAATCTGTTTTAACCCAAAATGTAAAAAAAATTCAACTTAAAATCAATTATGAGATTATATGATCATTTAAAGGCATAAATAAAGCTTTTGAAGGCATAAGTGACTATAAAAGAAGTTTTCTTCTCAATGAATGGTTTTCGCATCACGTTTCCCGAGGTAAACATTCAATTATAATCTGTTTTAACCCAAAACGTAAAAAAATTCAACTTAAAATAAGTTATAAGATTATATAATCATTCTAAGGGAGAAATAAAGCTTTTAAAGGCATAAGTGACTATAAAAGAAGTTTTCTTCTCAATGAATGGTTTTTGCATCACGTTTCCCGAGGTAAACATTCAATTATAATCTGTTTTTTAACCCAACACGTAAAAAAATTCAACTTAAAATAAGTTATAAGATTATATAATCATTTAAAGGGAGAAATAAAGCTTTTGAAGGCATAAGTGACTATAAAAGAAGTTCTCTTCTCAATGAATGGTTTTTGCTTCACGTTTCCCGAGGTAAACATTCAATTATAATCCGTTTTAACCCAAAATGTAAAAAAAATTTAACTTAAAATCAATTATGAGATTATATGATCATTTAAAGGCATAAATAAAGCTTTTGAAGGAATAAGTGACTATAAAAGAAGTTTTCTTCTCAATGAATGGTTTTTGCATCACGTTTCTCGAGGTAAACATTCAATTATAATCTGTTTTAACCCAAAATGTAAAAAAATTCAACTTAAAATAAGTTATAAGATTATATAATCATTTAAAGGGAGAAATAAAGCTTTTGAAGGCATAAGTGACTATAAAAGAAGTTTTCTTCTCAATGAATGCTTTTTCCTTCACGTTTCTCGAGGTAAACATTCAATTATAATCTGTTTTACCAAAAAATGTAAAAAAAATCAACTTAAAATCAATTATGACATTATATGATCATTTAAAGGCATAAATAAAGCTTTTGAAGGCATAAGTGACTATAAAAGAAGTTTTCTTCTCAATGAATTGTTTTTGCATCACGTTTCTCAAGGTAAACATTCAATTATAATCTGTTTTAACCCAAAATGTAAAAAAATTCAACTTAAAATAAGTTATAAGATTATATAATCATTTAAAGGGAGAAATAAAGCTTTTGAAGGCATAAGTGACAATAAAATAAGTTTTCTTCTCAATGAATGCTTTTTCCTTCACGTTTTCCAAGGTAAACATTCAATTATAATCTGTTTTACCTAAAAATGTAAAACAATTCAACTTAAAATCAATTATGAGATTATATGATCATTTAAAGGCATAAATAAAGCTTTTGAAGGCATAAGTGACTATAAAAGAAGTTTTCTTCTCAATGAATGGTTTTTGCATCACGTTTCCCGAGGTAAACATTGAATTATAATCTGTTTTAACCCAAAACATAAAAAAATTCAACTTAAAATAAGTTATAAGATTATATAATCATTTAAAGGGAGAAATAAAGCTTTTGAAGGCATAAGTGACTATAAAAGTAGATTTCTTCTCAATGAATGGTTTTTGCATCACGTTTCCCGAGGTAAACATTCAATTATAATCTGTTTTAACCCAAAATGTAATAAAATTCAACTTAAAATAAGTTATAAGATTATATAATCATTTAAAGGGAGAAATAAAGCTTTTGAAGGCATAAGTGACTATAAAAGAAGTTTTCTTCTCAATGAAAGGTTTTCGCATCACGTTTCCCGAGGTAAACATTCAATTATAATCTGTTTTAACCCAAAACGTAAAAAAATTCAACTTAAAATAAGTTATAAGATTATATAATCATTCTAAGGGAGAAATAAAGCTTTTAAAGGCATAAGTGACTATAAAAGAAGTTTTCTTCTCAATGAATGGTTTTTGCATCACGTTTCTCGAGGTAAACATTCAATTATAATCTGTTTTAACCCAAAATGTAAAAAAATTCAACTTAAAATAAGTTATAAGATTATATCATCATTTAAAAAAAGAAATAAAGCTTTTGAAGGCATAAGTGACAATAAAAGAAGTTTTCTTCTCAATGAATGCTTTTTCCTTCACGTTTCCCAAGGTAAACATTCAATTATAATCTGTTTTACCCCAAAATCTAAAAAAATTCAACTTAAAATAAATTATAAGATTATATAATCATTTAAAGGGAGAAATAAAGCTTTTGAAGGCATAAGTGACTATAAAAGAAGTTTTCTTCTCAATGAATGCTTTTTCCTTCACGTTTCCCAAGGTAAACATTCAATTATAATCTGTTTTAACCCAAAATGTAATAAAATTCAACTTAAAATAAGTTATAAGATTATATAATCATTTAAAGGGAGAAATAAAGCTTTTGAAGGCATAAGTGACTATAAAAGAAGTTTTCTTCTCAATGAATGGTTCTTGCTTCACGTTTCCCGAGGTAAACATTCAATTATAATATGTTTTAACCAAAAATGTAAAAAAAATTGAAGTTAAAATCAATTATGAGATTATATGATCATTTAAAGGCATAAATAAAGCTTTTGAAGGCATAAGTGACTATAAAAGAAGTTTTCTTCTCAATGAATGGTTTTTGCATCACGTTTCCCGAGGTAAACATTCAATTATAATCTGTTTTAACCCAAAAGGTAAAAAAATTCAACTTAAAATAAGTTATAAGATTATATAATCATTTAAAGGGAGAAATAAAGCTTTTGAAGGCATAAGTGACTATAAAAGAAGTTTTCTTCTCGATGAATGGTTTTTGCTTCACGTCTCCCGAGGTAAACATTCAATTATAATCTGTTTTAACCCAAAATGTAAAAAAAATTCAACTTAAAATTAATTATGAGATTATATGATCATTTAAAGGCATAAATAAAGCTTTTGAAGGCATAAGTGACTATAAAAGAAGTTTTCTTCTCAATGAATGGTTTTTGCATCACGTTTCTCGAGGTAAACATTCAATTATAATCTGTTTTAACCCAAAATATAAAAAAATTCAACTTAAAATAAGTTATAAGATTGTATAATCATTGAAAAAAAGAAATAAAGCTTTTGAAGGCATAAGTGACTATAAAAGAAGTTTTCTTCTCAATGAATGCTTTTTCCTTAACGTTTCTCGAGGTAAACATTCAATTATAATCTGTTTTAACCCAAAATGTAAAAAAATTCAACTTAAAATAAGTTATAAGATTATATAATCATTTAAAGGGAGAAATAAAGCTTTTGAAGGCATAAGTGACTATAAAAGAAGTTTTCTTCTCAATGAATGGTTTTTGCATCACGTTTCTCGAGGTAAACATTCAATTATAATCTGTTTTAACCCAAAATGTAAAAAAATTCAACTTAAAATAAGTTATAAGATTATATAATCATTTAAAGGGAGAAATAAAGCTTTTGAAGGCATAAGTGACTATAAAAGAAGTTTTCTTCTCAATGAATGGTTCTTGCTTCACGTTTCCCGAGGTAAACATTCAATTGTAATATGTTTTAACCAAAAATGTAAAAAAAATTGAAGTTAAAATCAATTATGAGATTATATGATCATTTAAAGGCATAAATAAAGCTTTTGAAGGCATAAGTGACTATAAAAGAAGTTTTCTTCTCAATGAATGGTTTTTGCATCACGTTTCCCGAGGTAAACATTCAATTATAATCTGTTTTAACCCAAAAGGTAAAAACATTCAACTTAAAATAAGTTATAAGATTATATAATCATTTAAAGGGAGAAATAAAGCTTTTGAAGGCATAAGTGACTATAAAAGAAGTTTTCTTCTCAATGAATGCTTTTTCCTTCACGTTTCTCGAGGTAAACATTCAATTATAATCTGTTTTACCAAAAAATGTAAAAAAAATCAACTTAAAATCAATTATGACATTATATGATCATTTAAAGGCATAAATAAAGCTTTTGAAGGCATAAGTGACTATAAAAGAAGTTTTCTTCTCAATGAATTGTTTTTGCATCACGTTTCTCGAGGTAAACATTCAATTATAATCTGTTTTAACCCAAAATGTAAAAAAATTCAACTTAAAATAAGTTATAAGATTATATAATCATTTAAAGGGAGAAATAAAGCATTTGAAGGCATAAGTGACAATAAAATAAGTTTTCTTCTCAATGAATGCTTTTTCCTTCACGTTTTCCAAGGTAAACATTCAATTATAATCTGTTTTACCTAAAAATGTAAAACAATTCAACTTAAAATCAATTATGAGATTATATGATCATTTAAAGGCATAAATAAAGCTTTTGAAGGCATAAGTGACTATAAAAGAAGTTTTCTTCTCAATGAATAGTTTTTGCATCACGTTTCCCGAGGTAAACATTGAATTATAATCTGTTTTAACCCAAAACATAAAAAAATTCAACTTAAAATAAGTTATAAGATTATATAATCATTTAAAGGGAGAAATAAAGCTTTTGAAGGCATAAGTGACTATAAAAGAAGATTTCTTCTCAATGAATGGTTTTTGCATCACGTTTCCCGAGGTAAACATTCAATTATAATCTGTTTTAACCCAAAACGTAAAAAAATTAAACTTAAAATAAGTTATAAGATTATATAATCATTTAAAGGGAGAAATAAAGCTTTTGAAGGCATAAGTGACAATAAAAGAAGTTTTCTTCTCAATGAATGCTTTTTCCTTCACGTTTCCCAAGGTAAACATTCAATTATAATCTGTTTTACCTAAAAATGTAAAAAAATTCAACTTAAAATCAATTATGAGATTATATGATCATTTAAAGGGAGAAATAAAGCTTTTGAAGGCATAAATGACTATAAAAGAAGTTTTCTTCTCAATGAATGGTTTTTGCTTCACGTTTCCCGAGGTAAACATTCAATTATAATATGTTTTAACCCAAAATGTAAAAAAAATTCAACTTAAAATCAATTATGAGATTATATGATCATTTAAAGGCATAAATAAAGCTTTTGAAGGCATAAGTGACTATAAAAGAAGTTTTCTTCTCAATGAATGGTTTTTGCATCATGTTTCTCGAGGTAAACATTCAATTATAATCTGTTTTAACCCAAAATGTAAAAAAATTCAACTTAAAATAAGTTATAAGATTATATCATCATTTAAAAAAAGAAATAAAGCTTTTGAAGGCATAAGTGACAATAAAAGAAGTTTTCTTCTCAATGAATGCTTTTTCCTTCACGTTTCCCAAGGTAAACATTCAATTATAATCTGTTTTACCCCAAAATCTAAAAAAATTCAACTTAAAATAAATTATAAGATTATATAATCATTTAAAGGGAGAAATAAAGCTTTTGAAGGCATAAGTGACTATAAAAGAAGTTTTCTTCTCAATGAATGCTTTTTCCTTCACGTTTCCCAAGGTAAACATTCAATTATAATCTGTTTTAACCCAAAATGTAATAAAATTCAACTTAAAATAAGTTATAAGATTATATAATCATTTAAAGGGAGAAATAAAGCTTTTGAAGGCATAAGTGACTATAAAAGAAGTTTTCTTCTCAATGAATGGTTCTTGCTTCACGTTTCCCGAGGTAAACATTCAATTATAATATGTTTTAACCAAAAATGTAAAAAAAATTGAAGTTAAAATCAATTATGAGATTATATGATCATTTAAAGGCATAAATAAAGCTTTTGAAGGCATAAGTGACTATAAAAGAAGTTTTCTTCTCAATGAATGGTTTTTGCATCACGTTTCCCGAGGTAAACATTCAATTATAATCTGTTTTAACCCAAAAGGTAAAAAAATTCAACTTAAAATAAGTTATAAGATTATATAATCATTTAAAGGGAGAAATAAAGCTTTTGAAGGCATAAGTGACTATAAAAGAAGTTTTCTTCTCGATGAATGGTTTTTGCTTCACGTCTCCCGAGGTAAACATTCAATTATAATCTGTTTTAACCCAAAATGTAAAAAAAATTCAACTTAAAATTAATTATGAGATTATATGATCATTTAAAGGCATAAATAAAGCTTTTGAAGGCATAAGTGACTATAAAAGAAGTTTTCTTCTCAATGAATGGTTTTTGCATCACGTTTCTCGAGGTAAACATTCAATTATAATATGTTTTAACCCAAAATATAAAAAAATTCAACTTAAAATAAGTTATAAGATTGTATAATCATTGAAAAAAAGAAATAAAGCTTTTGAAGGCATAAGTGACTATAAAAGAAGTTTTCTTCTCAATGAATGCTTTTTCCTTAACGTTTCTCGAGGTAAACATTCAATTATAATCTGTTTTAACCCAAAAGGTAAAAAAATTCAACTTAAAATAAGTTATAAGATTATATAATCATTTAAAGGGAGAAATAAAGCTTTTGAAGGCATAAGTGACTATAAAAGAAGTTTTCTTCTCAATGAATGCTTTTTCCTTCACGTTTCTCGAGGTAAACATTCAATTATAATCTGTTTTACCAAAAAATGTAAAAAAAATCAACTTAAAATCAATTATGACATTATATGATCATTTAAAGGCATAAATAAAGCTTTTGAAGGCATAAGTGACTATAAAAGAAGTTTTCTTCTCAATGAATTGTTTTTGCATCACGTTTCTCGAGGTAAACATTCAATTATAATCTGTTTTAACCCAAAATGTAAAAAAATTCAACTTAAAATAAGTTATAAGATTATATAATCATTTAAAGGGAAAAATAAAGCTTTTGAAGGCATAAGTGACAATAAAATAAGTTTTCTTCTCAATGAATGCTTTTTCCTTCACGTTTTCCAAGGTAAACATTCAATTATAATCTGTTTTACCTAAAAATGTAAAACAATTCAACTTAAAATCAATTATGAGATTATATGATCATTTAAAGGCATAAATAAAGCTTTTGAAGGCATAAGTGACTATAAAAGAAGTTTTCTTCTCAATGAATGGTTTTTGCATCACGTTTCCCGAGGTAAACATTGAATT
This sequence comes from Theobroma cacao, assembly GCF_053813885.1. Classification (NCBI taxonomy): domain Eukaryota; kingdom Viridiplantae; phylum Streptophyta; class Magnoliopsida; order Malvales; family Malvaceae; genus Theobroma; species Theobroma cacao. The sequence continues at coordinate 21,334,281 of NC_142643.1, forward strand.
ATAATCTGTTTTAACCCAAAACATAAAAAAATTCAACTTAAAATAAGTTATAAGATTATATAATCATTTAAAGGGAGAAATAAAGCTTTTGAAGGCATAAGTGACTATAAAAGAAGATTTCTTCTCAATGAATGGTTTTTGCATCACGTTTCCCGAGGTAAACATTCAATTATAATCTGTTTTAACCCAAAACGTAAAAAAATTAAACTTAAAATAAGTTATAAGATTATATAATCATTTAAAGGGAGAAATAAAGCTTTTGAAGGCATAAGTGACAATAAAAGAAGTTTTCTTCTCAATGAATGCTTTTTCCTTCACGTTTCCCAAGGTAAACATTCAATTATAATCTGTTTTACCTAAAAATGTAAAAAATTCAACTTAAAATCAATTATGAGATTATATGATCATTTAAAGGGAGAAATAAAGCTTTTGAAGGCATAAATGACTATAAAAGAAGTTTTCTTCTCAATGAATGGTTTTTGCTTCACGTTTCCCGAGGTAAACATTCAATTATAATATGTTTTAACCCAAAATGTAAAAAAAATTCAACTTAAAATCAATTATGAGATTATATGATCATTTAAAGGCATAAATAAAGCTTTTGAAGGCATAAGTGACTATAAAAGAAGTTTTCTTCTCAATGAATGGTTTTTGCATCACGTTTCTCGAGGTAAACATTCAATTATAATCTGTTTTAACCCAAAATGTAAAAAAATTCAACTTAAAATAAGTTATAAGATTATATCATCATTTAAAAAAAGAAATAAAGCTTTTGAAGGCATAAGTGACAATAAAAGAAGTTTTCTTCTCAATGAATGCTTTTTCCTTCACGTTTCCCAAGGTAAACATTCAATTATAATCTGTTTTACCCCAAAATCTAAAAAAATTCAACTTAAAATAAATTATAAGATTATATAATCATTTAAAGGGAGAAATAAAGCTTTTGAAGGCATAAGTGACTATAAAAGAAGTTTTCTTCTCAATGAATGCTTTTTCCTTCACGTTTCCCAAGGTAAACATTCAATTATAATCTGTTTTAACCCAAAATGTAATAAAATTCAACTTAAAATAAGTTATAAGATTATATAATCATTTAAAGGGAGAAATAAAGCTTTTGAAGGCATAAGTGACTATAAAAGAAGTTTTCTTCTCAATGAATGGTTCTTGCTTCACGTTTCCCGAGGTAAACATTCAATTATAATATGTTTTAACCAAAAATGTAAAAAAAATTGAAGTTAAAATCAATTATGAGATTATATGATCATTTAAAGGCATAAATAAAGCTTTTGAAGGCATAAGTGACTATAAAAGAAGTTTTCTTCTCAATGAATGGTTTTTGCATCACGTTTCCCGAGGTAAACATTCAATTATAATCTGTTTTAACCCAAAAGGTAAAAAAATTCAACTTAAAATAAGTTATAAGATTATATAATCATTTAAAGGGAGAAATAAAGCTTTTGAAGGCATAAGTGACTATAAAAGAAGTTTTTTTCTCGATGAATGGTTTTTGCTTCACGTCTCCCGAGGTAAACATTCAATTATAATCTGTTTTAACCCAAAATGTAAAAAAAATTCAACTTAAAATTAATTATGAGATTATATGATCATTTAAAGGCATAAATAAAGCTTTTGAAGGCATAAGTGACTATAAAAGAAGTTTTCTTCTCAATGAATGGTTTTTGCATCACGTTTCTCGAGGTAAACATTCAATTATAATATGTTTTAACCCAAAATATAAAAAAATTCAACTTAAAATAAGTTATAAGATTGTATAATCATTGAAAAAAAGAAATAAAGCTTTTGAAGGCATAAGTGACTATAAAAGAAGTTTTCTTCTCAATGAATGCTTTTTCCTTAACGTTTCTCGAGGTAAACATTCAATTATAATCTGTTTTAACCCAAAAGGTAAAAAAATTCAACTTAAAATAAGTTATAAGATTATATAATCATTTAAAGGGAGAAATAAAGCTTTTGAAGGCATAAGTGACTATAAAAGAAGTTTTCTTCTCAATGAATGCTTTTTCCTTCACGTTTCTCGAGGTAAACATTCAATTATAACCTGTTTTACCAAAAAATGTAAAAAAAATCAACTTAAAATCAATTATGACATTATATGATCATTTAAAGGCATAAATAAAGCTTTTGAAGGCATAAGTGACTATAAAAGAAGTTTTCTTCTCAATGAATTGTTTTTGCATCACGTTTCTCGAGGTAAACATTCAATTATAATCTGTTTTAACCCAAAATGTAAAAAAATTCAACTTAAAATAAGTTATAAGATTATATAATCATTTAAAGGGAGAAATAAAGCATTTGAAGGCATAAGTGACAATAAAATAAGTTTTCTTCTCAATGAATGCTTTTTCCTTCACGTTTTCCAAGGTAAACATTCAATTATAATCTGTTTTACCTAAAAATGTAAAACAATTCAACTTAAAATCAATTATGAGATTATATGATCATTTAAAGGCATAAATAAAGCTTTTGAAGGCATAAGTGACTATAAAAGAAGTTTTCTTCTCAATGAATGGTTTTTGCATCACGTTTCCCGAGGTAAACATTGAATTATAATCTGTTTTAACCCAAAACATAAAAAAATTCAACTTAAAATAAGTTATAAGATTATATAATCATTTAAAGGGAGAAATAAAGCTTTTGAAGGCATAAGTGACTATAAAAGAAGATTTCTTCTCAATGAATGGTTTTTGCATCACGTTTCCCGAGGTAAACATTCAATTATAATCTGTTTTAACCCAAAACGTAAAAAAATTAAACTTAAAATAAGTTATAAGATTATATAATCATTTAAAGGGAGAAATAAAGCTTTTGAAGGCATAAGTGACAATAAAAGAAGTTTTCTTCTCAATGAATGCTTTTTCCTTCACGTTTCCCAAGGTAAACATTCAATTATAATCTGTTTTACCTAAAAATGTAAAAAATTCAACTTAAAATCAATTATGAGATTATATGATCATTTAAAGGGAGAAATAAAGCTTTTGAAGGCATAAATGACTATAAAAGAAGTTTTCTTCTCAATGAATGGTTTTTGCTTCACGTTTCCCGAGGTAAACATTCAATTATAATATGTTTTAACCCAAAATGTAAAAAAAATTCAACTTAAAATCAATTATGAGATTATATGATCATTTAAAGGCATAAATAAAGCTTTTGAAGGCATAAGTGACTATAAAAGAAGTTTTCTTCTCAATGAATGGTTTTTGCATCACGTTTCTCGAGGTAAACATTCAATTATAATCTGTTTTAACCCAAAATGTAAAAAAATTCAACTTAAAATAAGTTATAAGATTATATCATCATTTAAAAAAAGAAATAAAGCTTTTGAAGGCATAAGTGACAATAAAAGAAGTTTTCTTCTCAATGAATGCTTTTTCCTTCACGTTTCCCAAGGTAAACATTCAATTATAATCTGTTTTACCCCAAAATCTAAAAAAATTCAACTTAAAATAAATTATAAGATTATATAATCATTTAAAGGGAGAAATAAAGCTTTTGAAGGCATAAGTGACTATAAAAGAAGTTTTCTTCTCAATGAATGCTTTTTCCTTCACGTTTCCCAAGGTAAACATTCAATTATAATCTGTTTTAACCCAAAATGTAATAAAATTCAACTTAAAATAAGTTATAAGATTATATAATCATTTAAAGGGAGAAATAAAGCTTTTGAAGGCATAAGTGACTATAAAAGAAGTTTTCTTCTCAATGAATGGTTCTTGCTTCACGTTTCCCGAGGTAAACATTCAATTATAATATGTTTTAACCAAAAATGTAAAAAAAATTGAAGTTAAAATCAATTATGAGATTATATGATCATTTAAAGGCATAAATAAAGCTTTTGAAGGCATAAGTGACTATAAAAGAAGTTTTCTTCTCAATGAATGGTTTTTGCATCACGTTTCCCGAGGTAAACATTCAATTATAATCTGTTTTAACCCAAAAGGTAAAAAAATTCAACTTAAAATAAGTTATAAGATTATATAATCATTTAAAGGGAGAAATAAAGCTTTTGAAGGCATAAGTGACTATAAAAGAAGTTTTTTTCTCGATGAATGGTTTTTGCTTCACGTCTCCCGAGGTAAACATTCAATTATAATCTGTTTTAACCCAAAATGTAAAAAAAATTCAACTTAAAATTAATTATGAGATTATATGATCATTTAAAGGCATAAATAAAGCTTTTGAAGGCATAAGTGACTATAAAAGAAGTTTTCTTCTCAATGAATGGTTTTTGCATCACGTTTCTCGAGGTAAACATTCAATTATAATATGTTTTAACCCAAAATATAAAAAAATTCAACTTAAAATAAGTTATAAGATTGTATAATCATTGAAAAAAAGAAATAAAGCTTTTGAAGGCATAAGTGACTATAAAAGAAGTTTTCTTCTCAATGAATGCTTTTTCCTTAACGTTTCTCGAGGTAAACATTCAATTATAATCTGTTTTAACCCAAAAGGTAAAAAAATTCAACTTAAAATAAGTTATAAGATTATATAATCATTTAAAGGGAGAAATAAAGCTTTTGAAGGCATAAGTGACTATAAAAGAAGTTTTCTTCTCAATGAATGCTTTTTCCTTCACGTTTCTCGAGGTAAACATTCAATTATAACCTGTTTTACCAAAAAATGTAAAAAAAATCAACTTAAAATCAATTATGACATTATATGATCATTTAAAGGCATAAATAAAGCTTTTGAAGGCATAAGTGACTATAAAAGAAGTTTTCTTCTCAATGAATTGTTTTTGCATCACGTTTCTCGAGGTAAACATTCAATTATAATCTGTTTTAACCCAAAATGTAAAAAAATTCAACTTAAAATAAGTTATAAGATTATATAATCATTTAAAGGGAGAAATAAAGCATTTGAAGGCATAAGTGACAATAAAATAAGTTTTCTTCTCAATGAATGCTTTTTCCTTCACGTTTTCCAAGGTAAACATTCAATTATAATCTGTTTTACCTAAAAATGTAAAACAATTCAACTTAAAATCAATTATGAGATTATATGATCATTTAAAGGCATAAATAAAGCTTTTGAAGGCATAAGTGACTATAAAAGAAGTTTTCTTCTCAATGAATGGTTTTTGCATCACGTTTCCCGAGGTAAACATTGAATTATAATCTGTTTTAACCCAAAACATAAAAAAATTCAACTTAAAATAAGTTATAAGATTATATAATCATTTAAAGGGAGAAATAAAGCTTTTGAAGGCATAAGTGACTATAAAAGAAGATTTCTTCTCAATGAATGGTTTTTGCATCACGTTTCCCGAGGTAAACATTCAATTATAATCTGTTTTAACCCAAAACGTAAAAAAATTAAACTTAAAATAAGTTATAAGATTATATAATCATTTAAAGGGAGAAATAAAGCTTTTGAAGGCATAAGTGACAATAAAAGAAGTTTTCTTCTCAATGAATGCTTTTTCCTTCACGTTTCCCAAGGTAAACATTCAATTATAATCTGTTTTACCTAAAAATGTAAAAAATTCAACTTAAAATCAATTATGAGATTATATGATCATTTAAAGGGAGAAATAAAGCTTTTGAAGGCATAAATGACTATAAAAGAAGTTTTCTTCTCAATGAATGGTTTTTGCTTCACGTTTCCCGAGGTAAACATTCAATTATAATATGTTTTAACCCAAAATGTAAAAAAAATTCAACTTAAAATCAATTATGAGATTATATGATCATTTAAAGGCATAAATAAAGCTTTTGAAGGCATAAGTGACTATAAAAGAAGTTTTCTTCTCAATGAATGGTTTTTGCATCACGTTTCTCGAGGTAAACATTCAATTATAATCTGTTTTAACCCAAAATGTAAAAAAATTCAACTTAAAATAAGTTATAAGATTATATCATCATTTAAAAAAAGAAATAAAGCTTTTGAAGGCATAAGTGACAATAAAAGAAGTTTTCTTCTCAATGAATGCTTTTTCCTTCACGTTTCCCAAGGTAAACATTCAATTATAATCTGTTTTACCCCAAAATCTAAAAAAATTCAACTTAAAATAAATTATAAGATTATATAATCATTTAAAGGGAGAAATAAAGCTTTTGAAGGCATAAGTGACTATAAAAGAAGTTTTCTTCTCAATGAATGCTTTTTCCTTCACGTTTCCCAAGGTAAACATTCAATTATAATCTGTTTTAACCCAAAATGTAATAAAATTCAACTTAAAATAAGTTATAAGATTATATAATCATTTAAAGGGAGAAATAAAGCTTTTGAAGGCATAAGTGACTATAAAAGAAGTTTTCTTCTCAATGAATGGTTCTTGCTTCACGTTTCCCGAGGTAAACATTCAATTATAATATGTTTTAACCAAAAATGTAAAAAAAATTGAAGTTAAAATCAATTATGAGATTATATGATCATTTAAAGGCATAAATAAAGCTTTTGAAGGCATAAGTGACTATAAAAGAAGTTTTCTTCTCAATGAATGGTTTTTGCATCACGTTTCCCGAGGTAAACATTCAATTATAATCTGTTTTAACCCAAAAGGTAAAAAAATTCAACTTAAAATAAGTTATAAGATTATATAATCATTTAAAGGGAGAAATAAAGCTTTTGAAGGCATAAGTGACTATAAAAGAAGTTTTCTTCTCGATGAATGGTTTTTGCTTCACGTCTCCCGAGGTAAACATTCAATTATAATCTGTTTTAACCCAAAATGTAAAAAAAATTCAACTTAAAATTAATTATGAGATTATATGATCATTTAAAGGCATAAATAAAGCTTTTGAAGGCATAAGTGACTATAAAAGAAGTTTTCTTCTCAATGAATGGTTTTTGCATCACGTTTCTCGAGGTAAACATTCAATTATAATATGTTTTAACCCAAAATATAAAAAAATTCAACTTAAAATAAGTTATAAGATTGTATAATCATTGAAAAAAAGAAATAAAGCTTTTGAAGGCATAAGTGACTATAAAAGAAGTTTTCTTCTCAATGAATGCTTTTTCCTTAACGTTTCTCGAGGTAAACATTCAATTATAATCTGTTTTAACCCAAAAGGTAAAAAAATTCAACTTAAAATAAGTTATAAGATTATATAATCATTTAAAGGGAGAAATAAAGCTTTTGAAGGCATAAGTGACTATAAAAGAAGTTTTCTTCTCAATGAATGCTTTTTCCTTCACGTTTCTCGAGGTAAACATTCAATTATAACCTGTTTTACCAAAAAATGTAAAAAAAATCAACTTAAAATCAATTATGACATTATATGATCATTTAAAGGCATAAATAAAGCTTTTGAAGGCATAAGTGACTATAAAAGAAGTTTTCTTCTCAATGAATTGTTTTTGCATCACGTTTCTCGAGGTAAACATTCAATTATAATCTGTTTTAACCCAAAATGTAAAAAAATTCAACTTAAAATAAGTTATAAGATTATATAATCATTTAAAGGGAGAAATAAAGCATTTGAAGGCATAAGTGACAATAAAATAAGTTTTCTTCTCAATGAATGCTTTTTCCTTCACGTTTTCCAAGGTAAACATTCAATTATAATCTGTTTTACCTAAAAATGTAAAACAATTCAACTTAAAATCAATTATGAGATTATATGATCATTTAAAGGCATAAATAAAGCTTTTGAAGGCATAAGTGACTATAAAAGAAGTTTTCTTCTCAATGAATGGTTTTTGCATCACGTTTCCCGAGGTAAACATTGAATTATAATCTGTTTTAACCCAAAACATAAAAAAATTCAACTTAAAATAAGTTATAAGATTATATAATCATTTAAAGGGAGAAATAAAGCTTTTGAAGGCATAAGTGACTATAAAAGAAGATTTCTTCTCAATGAATGGTTTTTGCATCACGTTTCCCGAGGTAAACATTCAATTATAATCTGTTTTAACCCAAAACGTAAAAAAATTAAACTTAAAATAAGTTATAAGATTATATAATCATTTAAAGGGAGAAATAAAGCTTTTGAAGGCATAAGTGACAATAAAAGAAGTTTTCTTCTCAATGAATGCTTTTTCCTTCACGTTTCCCAAGGTAAACATTCAATTATAATCTGTTTTACCTAAAAATGTAAAAAATTCAACTTAAAATCAATTATGAGATTATATGATCATTTAAAGGGAGAAATAAAGCTTTTGAAGGCATAAATGACTATAAAAGAAGTTTTCTTCTCAATGAATGGTTTTTGCTTCACGTTTCCCGAGGTAAACATTCAATTATAATATGTTTTAACCCAAAATGTAAAAAAAATTCAACTTAAAATCAATTATGAGATTATATGATCATTTAAAGGCATAAATAAAGCTTTTGAAGGCATAAGTGACTATAAAAGAAGTTTTCTTCTCAATGAATGGTTTTTGCATCACGTTTCTCGAGGTAAACATTCAATTATAATCTGTTTTAACCCAAAATGTAAAAAAATTCAACTTAAAATAAGTTATAAGATTATATCATCATTTAAAAAAAGAAATAAAGCTTTTGAAGGCATAAGTGACAATAAAAGAAGTTTTCTTCTCAATGAATGCTTTTTCCTTCACGTTTCCCAAGGTAAACATTCAATTATAATCTGTTTTACCCCAAAATCTAAAAAAATTCAACTTAAAATAAATTATAAGATTATATAATCATTTAAAGGGAGAAATAAAGCTTTTGAAGGCATAAGTGACTATAAAAGAAGTTTTCTTCTCAATGAATGCTTTTTCCTTCACGTTTCCCAAGGTAAACATTCAATTATAATCTGTTTTAACCCAAAATGTAATAAAATTCAACTTAAAATAAGTTATAAGATTATATAATCATTTAAAGGGAGAAATAAAGCTTTTGAAGGCATAAGTGACTATAAAAGAAGTTTTCTTCTCAATGAATGGTTCTTGCTTCACGTTTCCCGAGGTAAACATTCAATTATAATATGTTTTAACCAAAAATGTAAAAAAAATTGAAGTTAAAATCAATTATGAGATTATATGATCATTTAAAGGCATAAATAAAGCTTTTGAAGGCATAAGTGACTATAAAAGAAGTTTTCTTCTCAATGAATGGTTTTTGCATCACGTTTCCCGAGGTAAACATTCAATTATAATCTGTTTTAACCCAAAAGGTAAAAAAATTCAACTTAAAATAAGTTATAAGATTATATAATCATTTAAAGGGAGAAATAAAGCTTTTGAAGGCATAAGTGACTATAAAAGAAGTTTTCTTCTCGATGAATGGTTTTTGCTTCACGTCTCCCGAGGTAAACATTCAATTATAATCTGTTTTAACCCAAAATGTAAAAAAAATTCAACTTAAAATTAATTATGAGATTATATGATCATTTAAAGGCATAAATAAAGCTTTTGAAGGCATAAGTGACTATAAAAGAAGTTTTCTTCTCAATGAATGGTTTTTGCATCACGTTTCTCGAGGTAAACATTCAATTATAATATGTTTTAACCCAAAATATAAAAAAATTCAACTTAAAATAAGTTATAAGATTGTATAATCATTGAAAAAAAGAAATAAAGCTTTTGAAGGCATAAGTGACTATAAAAGAAGTTTTCTTCTCAATGAATGCTTTTTCCTTAACGTTTCTCGAGGTAAACATTCAATTATAATCTGTTTTAACCCAAAAGGTAAAAAAATTCAACTTAAAATAAGTTATAAGATTATATAATCATTTAAAGGGAGAAATAAAGCTTTTGAAGGCATAAGTGACTATAAAAGAAGTTTTCTTCTCGATGAATGGTTTTTGCTTCACGTCTCCCGAGGTAAACATTCAATTATAATCTGTTTTAACCCAAAATGTAAAAAAAATTCAACTTAAAATTAATTATGAGATTATATGATCATTTAAAGGCATAAATAAAGCTTTTGAAGGCATAAGTGACTATAAAAGAAGTTTTCTTCTCAATGAATGGTTTTTGCATCACGTTTCTCGAGGTAAACATTCAATTATAATATGTTTTAACCCAAAATATAAAAAAATTCAACTTAAAATAAGTTATAAGATTGTATAATCATTGAAAAAAAGAAATAAAGCTTTTGAAGGCATAAGTGACTATAAAAGAAGTTTTCTTCTCAATGAATGCTTTTTCCTTAACGTTTCTCGAGGTAAACATTCAATTATAATCTGTTTTAACCCAAAAGGTAAAAAAATTCAACTTAAAATAAGTTATAAGATTATATAATCATTTAAAGGGAGAAATAAAGCTTTTGAAGGCATAAGTGACTATAAAAGAAGTTTTCTTCTCGATGAATGGTTTTTGCTTCACGTCTCCCGAGGTAAACATTCAATTATAATCTGTTTTAACCCAAAATGTAAAAAAAATTCAACTTAAAATTAATTATGAGATTATATGATCATTTAAAGGCATAAATAAAGCTTTTGAAGGCATAAGTGACTATAAAAGAAGTTTTCTTCTCAATGAATGGTTTTTGCATCACGTTTCTCGAGGTAAACATTCAATTATAATATGTTTTAACCCAAAATATAAAAAAATTCAACTTAAAATAAGTTATAAGATTGTATAATCATTGAAAAAAAGAAATAAAGCTTTTGAAGGCATAAGTGACTATAAAAGAAGTTTTCTTCTCAATGAATGCTTTTTCCTTCACGTTTCTCGAGGTAAACATTCAATTATAACCTGTTTTACCAAAAAATGTAAAAAAAATCAACTTAAAATCAATTATGACATTATATGATCATTTAAAGGCATAAATAAAGCTTTTGAAGGCATAAGTGACTATAAAAGAAGTTTTCTTCTCAATGAATTGTTTTTGCATCACGTTTCTCGAGGTAAACATTCAATTATAATCTGTTTTAACCCAAAATGTAAAAAAATTCAACTTAAAATAAGTTATAAGATTATATAATCATTTAAAGGGAGAAATAAAGCATTTGAAGGCATAAGTGACAATAAAATAAGTTTTCTTCTCAATGAATGCTTTTTCCTTCACGTTTTCCAAGGTAAACATTCAATTATAATCTGTTTTACCTAAAAATGTAAAACAATTCAACTTAAAATCAATTATGAGATTATATGATCATTTAAAGGCATAAATAAAGCTTTTGAAGGCATAAGTGACTATAAAAGAAGTTTTCTTCTCAATGAATGGTTTTTGCATCACGTTTCCCGAGGTAAACATTGAATTATAATCTGTTTTAACCCAAAACATAAAAAAATTCAACTTAAAATAAGTTATAAGATTATATAATCATTTAAAGGGAGAAATAAAGCTTTTGAAGGCATAAGTGACTATAAAAGAAGATTTCTTCTCAATGAATGGTTTTTGCATCACGTTTCCCGAGGTAAACATTCAATTATAATCTGTTTTAACCCAAAACGTAAAAAAATTAAACTTAAAATAAGTTATAAGATTATATAATCATTTAAAGGGAGAAATAAAGCTTTTGAAGGCATAAGTGACTATAAAAGAAGTTTTCTTCTCAATGAAAGGTTTTCGCATCACGTTTCCCGAGGTAAACATTCAATTATAATCTGTTTTAACCCAAAACGTAAAAAAATTCAACTTAAAATAAGTTATAAGATTATATAATCATTCTAAGGGAGAAATAAAGCTTTTAAAGGCATAAGTGACTATAAAAGAAGTTTTCTTCTCAATGAATGGTTTTTGCATCACGTTTCTCGAGGTAAACATTCAATTATAATCTGTTTTAACCCAAAATGTAAAAGAATTCAACTTAAAATAAGCTATAAGATTATATAATCATTTAAAAAAAGAAATAAAGCTTTTGAAGGCATAAGTGACTATAAAAGAAGTTTTCTTCTCAATGAATGCTTTTTCCTTAACGTTTCTCGAGGTAAACATTCAATTATAATCTGTTTTAACCCAAAAGGTAAAAAAATTCAACTTAAAATAAGTTATAAGATTATATAATCATTTAAAGGGAGAAATAAAGCTTTTGAAGGCATAAGTGACTATAAAAGAAGTTTTCTTCTCAATGAATGCTTTTTCCTTCACGTTTCTCGAGGTAAACATTCAATTATAACCTGTTTTACCAAAAAATGTAAAAAAAATCAACTTAAAATCAATTATGACATTATATGATCATTTAAAGGCATAAATAAAGCTTTTGAAGGCATAAGTGACTATAAAAGAAGTTTTCTTCTCAATGAATTGTTTTTGCATCACGTTTCTCGAGGTAAACATTCAATTATAATCTGTTTTAACCCAAAATGTAAAAAAATTCAACTTAAAATAAGTTATAAGATTATATAATCATTTAAAGGGAGAAATAAAGCATTTGAAGGCATAAGTGACAATAAAATAAGTTTTCTTCTCAATGAATGCTTTTTCCTTCACGTTTTCCAAGGTAAACATTCAATTATAATCTGTTTTACCTAAAAATGTAAAACAATTCAACTTAAAATCAATTATGAGATTATATGATCATTTAAAGGCATAAATAAAGCTTTTGAAGGCATAAGTGACTATAAAAGAAGTTTTCTTCTCAATGAATGGTTTTTGCATCACGTTTCCCGAGGTAAACATTGAATTATAATCTGTTTTAACCCAAAACATAAAAAAATTCAACTTAAAATAAGTTATAAGATTATATAATCATTTAAAGGGAGAAATAAAGCTTTTGAAGGCATAAGTGACTATAAAAGAAGATTTCTTCTCAATGAATGGTTTTTGCATCACGTTTCCCGAGGTAAACATTCAATTATAATCTGTTTTAACCCAAAACGTAAAAAAATTAAACTTAAAATAAGTTATAAGATTATATAATCATTTAAAGGGAGAAATAAAGCTTTTGAAGGCATAAGTGACTATAAAAGAAGTTTTCTTCTCAATGAAAGGTTTTCGCATCACGTTTCCCGAGGTAAACATTCAATTATAATCTGTTTTAACCCAAAACGTAAAAAAATTCAACTTAAAATAAGTTATAAGATTATATAATCATTCTAAGGGAGAAATAAAGCTTTTAAAGGCATAAGTGACTATAAAAGAAGTTTTCTTCTCAATGAATGGTTTTTGCATCACGTTTCTCGAGGTAAACATTCAATTATAATCTGTTTTAACCCAAAATGTAAAAGAATTCAACTTAAAATAAGCTATAAGATTATATAATCATTTAAAAAAAGAAATAAAGCTTTTGAAGGCATAAGTGACTATAAAAGAAGTTTTCTTCTCAATGAATGCTTTTTCCTTAACGTTTCTCGAGGTAAACATTCAATTATAATCTGTTTTAACCCAAAAGGTAAAAAAATTCAACTTAAAATAAGTTATAAGATTATATAATCATTTAAAGGGAGAAATAAAGCTTTTGAAGGCATAAGTGACTATAAAAGAAGTTTTCTTCTCAATGAATGCTTTTTCCTTCACGTTTCTCGAGGTAAACATTCAATTATAACCTGTTTTACCAAAAAATGTAAAAAAAATCAACTTAAAATCAATTATGACATTATATGATCATTTAAAGGCATAAATAAAGCTTTTGAAGGCATAAGTGACTATAAAAGAAGTTTTCTTCTCAATGAATTGTTTTTGCATCACGTTTCTCGAGGTAAACATTCAATTATAATCTGTTTTAACCCAAAATGTAAAAAAATTCAACTTAAAATAAGTTATAAGATTATATAATCATTTAAAGGGAGAAATAAAGCATTTGAAGGCATAAGTGACAATAAAATAAGTTTTCTTCTCAATGAATGCTTTTTCCTTCACGTTTTCCAAGGTAAACATTCAATTATAATCTGTTTTACCTAAAAATGTAAAACAATTCAACTTAAAATCAATTATGAGATTATATGATCATTTAAAGGCATAAATAAAGCTTTTGAAGGCATAAGTGACTATAAAAGAAGTTTTCTTCTCAATGAATGGTTTTTGCATCACGTTTCCCGAGGTAAACATTGAATTATAATCTGTTTTAACCCAAAACATAAAAAAATTCAACTTAAAATAAGTTATAAGATTATATAATCATTTAAAGGGAGAAATAAAGCTTTTGAAGGCATAAGTGACTATAAAAGAAGATTTCTTCTCAATGAATGGTTTTTGCATCACGTTTCCCGAGGTAAACATTCAATTATAATCTGTTTTAACCCAAAACGTAAAAAAATTAAACTTAAAATAAGTTATAAGATTATATAATCATTTAAAGGGAGAAATAAAGCTTTTGAAGGCATAAGTGACTATAAAAGAAGTTTTCTTCTCAATGAAAGGTTTTCGCATCACGTTTCCCGAGGTAAACATTCAATTATAATCTGTTTTAACCCAAAACGTAAAAAAATTCAACTTAAAATAAGTTATAAGATTATATAATCATTCTAAGGGAGAAATAAAGCTTTTAAAGGCATAAGTGACTATAAAAGAAGTTTTCTTCTCAATGAATGGTTTTTGCATCACGTTTCTCGAGGTAAACATTCAATTATAATCTGTTTTAACCCAAAATGTAAAAGAATTCAACTTAAAATAAGCTATAAGATTATATAATCATTTAAAAAAAGAAATAAAGCTTTTGAAGGCATAAGTGACTATAAAAGAAGTTTTCTTCTCAATGAATGGTTTTTGCTTCACGTTTCCCGAGGTAAACATTCAATTATAATCTGTTTTAACCCAAAATGTAAAAAAAATTCAACTTAAAATCAATTATGAGATTATATGATCATTTAAAGGCATAAATAAAGCTTTTGAAGGCATAAGTGACTATAAAAGAAGTTTTCTTCTCAATGAATGGTTTTCGCATCACGTTTCCCGAGGTAAACATTCAATTATAATCTGTTTTAACCCAAAACGTAAAAAAATTCAACTTAAAATAAGTTATAAGATTATATAATCATTCTAAGGGAGAAATAAAGCTTTTAAAGGCATAAGTGACTATAAAAGAAGTTTTCTTCTCAATGAATGGTTTTTGCATCACGTTTCCCGAGGCAAACATTCAATTATAATCTGTTTTTTAACCCAACACGTAAAAAAATTCAACTTAAAATAAGTTATAAGATTATATAATCATTTAAAGGGAGAAATAAAGCTTTTGAAGGCATAAGTGACTATAAAAGAAGTTTTCTTCTCAATGAATGGTTTTTGCTTCACGTTTCCCGAGGTAAACATTCAATTATAATCCGTTTTAACCCAAAATGTAAAAAAAATTTAACTTAAAATCAATTATGAGATTATATGATCATTTAAAGGCATAAATAAAGCTTTTGAAGGAATAAGTGACTATAAAAGAAGTTTTCTTCTCAATGAATGGTTTTTGCATCACGTTTCTCGGGGTAAACATTCAATTATAATCTGTTTTAACCCAAAATGTAAAAAAATTCAACTTAAAATAAGTTATAAGATTATATAATCATTTAAAGGGAGAAATAAAGCTTTTGAAGGCATAAGTGACTATAAAAGAAGTTTTCTTCTCAATGAATGCTTTTTCCTTCACGTTTCTCGAGGTAAACATTCAATTATAATCTGTTTTACCAAAAAATGTAAAAAAAATCAACTTAAAATCAATTATGACATTATATGATCATTTAAAGGCATAAATAAAGCTTTTGAAGGCATAAGTGACTATAAAAGAAGTTTTCTTCTCAATGAATTGTTTTTGCATCACGTTTCTCGAGGTAAACATTCAATTATAATCTGTTTTAACCCAAAATGTAAAAAAATTCAACTTAAAATAAGTTATAAGATTATATAATCATTTAAAGGGAAAAATAAAGCTTTTGAAGGCATAAGTGACAATAAAATAAGTTTTCTTCTCAATGAATCCTTTTTCCTTCACGTTTTCCAAGGTAAACATTCAATTATAATCTGTTTTACCTAAAAATGTAAAACAATTCAACTTAAAATCAATTATGAGATTATATGATCATTTAAAGGCATAAATAAAGCTTTTGAAGGCATAAGTGACTATAAAAGAAGTTTTCTTCTCAATGAATGGTTTTTACATCACGTTTCCCGAGGTAAACATTGAATTATAATCTGTTTTAACCCAAAACATAAAAAAATTCAACTTAAAATAAGTTATAAGATTATATAATCATTTAAAGGGAGAAATAAAGCTTTTGAAGGCATAAGTGACTATAAAAGAAGATTTCTTCTCAATGAATGGTTTTTGCATCACGTTTCCCGAGGTAAACATTCAATTATAATCTGTTTTAACCCAAAACGTAAAAAAATTAAACTTAAAATAAGTTATAAGATTATATAATCATTTAAAGGGAGAAATAAAGCTTTTGAAGGCATAAGTGACTATAAAAGAAGTTTTCTTCTCAATGAAAGGTTTTCGCATCACGTTTCCCGAGGTAAACATTCAATTATAATCTGTTTTAACCCAAAACGTAAAAAAATTCAACTTAAAATAAGTTATAAGATTATATAATCATTCTAAGGGAGAAATAAAGCTTTTAAAGGCATAAGTGACTATAAAAGAAGTTTTCTTCTCAATGAATGGTTTTTGCATCACGTTTCTCGAGGTAAACATTCAATTATAATCTGTTTTAACCCAAAATGTAAAAGAATTCAACTTAAAATAAGCTATAAGATTATATAATCATTTAAAAAAAGAAATAAAGCTTTTGAAGGCATAAGTGACTATAAAAGAAGTTTTCTTCTCAATGAATGGTTTTTGCTTCACGTTTCCCGAGGTAAACATTCAATTATAATCTGTTTTAACCCAAAATGTAAAAAAAATTCAACTTAAAATCAATTATGAGATTATATGATCATTTAAAGGCATAAATAAAGCTTTTGAAGGCATAAGTGACTATAAAAGAAGTTTTCTTCTCAATGAATGGTTTTCGCATCACGTTTCCCGAGGTAAACATTCAATTATAATCTGTTTTAACCCAAAACGTAAAAAAATTCAACTTAAAATAAGTTATAAGATTATATAATCATTCTAAGGGAGAAATAAAGCTTTTAAAGGCATAAGTGACTATAAAAGAAGTTTTCTTCTCAATGAATGGTTTTTGCATCACGTTTCCCGAGGCAAACATTCAATTATAATCTGTTTTTTAACCCAACACGTAAAAAAATTCAACTTAAAATAAGTTATAAGATTATATAATCATTTAAAGGGAGAAATAAAGCTTTTGAAGGCATAAGTGACTATAAAAGAAGTTTTCTTCTCAATGAATGGTTTTTGCTTCACGTTTCCCGAGGTAAACATTCAATTATAATCCGTTTTAACCCAAAATGTAAAAAAAATTTAACTTAAAATCAATTATGAGATTATATGATCATTTAAAGGCATAAATAAAGCTTTTGAAGGAATAAGTGACTATAAAAGAAGTTTTCTTCTCAATGAATGGTTTTTGCATCACGTTTCTCGGGGTAAACATTCAATTATAATCTGTTTTAACCCAAAATGTAAAAAAATTCAACTTAAAATAAGTTATAAGATTATATAATCATTTAAAGGGAGAAATAAAGCTTTTGAAGGCATAAGTGACTATAAAAGAAGTTTTCTTCTCAATGAATGGTTTTTGCATCACGTTTCCCGAGGTAAACATTCAATTATAATCTGTTTTTTAACCCAACACGTAAAAAAATTCAACTTAAAATAAGTTATAAGATTATATAATCATTTAAAGGGAGAAATAAAGCTTTTGAAGGCATAAGTGACTATAAAAGAAGTTTTCTTCTCAATGAATGCTTTTTCCTTCACG
The DNA here is from genome assembly GCF_053813885.1 of Theobroma cacao. NCBI lineage: Eukaryota > Viridiplantae > Streptophyta > Magnoliopsida > Malvales > Malvaceae > Theobroma > Theobroma cacao. The sequence continues at coordinate 21,351,891 of NC_142643.1, forward strand.
TTTCCCAAGGTAAACATTCAATTATAATCTGTTTTACCTAAAAATGTAAAAAATTCAACTTAAAATCAATTATGAGATTATATGATCATTTAAAGGGAGAAATAAAGCTTTTGAAGGCATAAATGACTATAAAAGAAGTTTTCTTCTCAATGAATGGTTTTTGCTTCACGTTTCCCGAGGTAAACATTCAATTATAATCCGTTTTAACCCAAAATGTAAAAAAATTCAACTTAAAATCAATTATGACATTATATGATCATTTAAAGGCATAAATAAAGCTTTTGAAGGCATAAGTGACTATAAAAGAAGTTTTCTTCTCAATGAATTGTTTTTGCATCACGTTTCTCGAGGTAAACATTCAATTATAATCTGTTTTAACCCAAAATGTAAAAAAATTCAACTTAAAATAAGTTATAAGATTATATAATCATTTAAAGGGAGAAATAAAGCTTTTGAAGGCATAAGTGACAATAAAATAAGTTTTCTTCTCAATGAATGCTTTTTCCTTCACGTTTTCCAAGGTAAACATTCAATTATAATCTGTTTTACCTAAAAATGTAAAACAATTCAACTTAAAATCAATTATGAGATTATATGATCATTTAAAGGCATAAATAAAGCTTTTGAAGGCATAAGTGACTATAAAAGAAGTTTTCTCCTCAATGAATGGTTTTTGCATCACGTTTCCCGAGGTAAACATTGAATTATAATCTGTTTTAACCCAAAACATAAAAAAATTCAACTTAAAATAAGTTATAAGATTATATAATCATTTAAAGGGAGAAATAAAGCTTTTGAAGGCATAAGTGACTATAAAAGAAGATTTCTTCTCAATGAATGGTTTTTGCATCACGTTTCCCGAGGTAAACATTCAATTATAATCTGTTTTAACCCAAAACGTAAAAAAATTAAACTTAAAATAAGTTATAAGATTATATAATCATTTAAAGGGAGAAATAAAGCTTTTGAAGGCATAAGTGACTATAAAAGAAGTTTTCTTCTCAATGAAAGGTTTTCGCATCACGTTTCCCGAGGTAAACATTCAATTATAATCTGTTTTAACCCAAAACGTAAAAAAATTCAACTTAAAATAAGTTATAAGATTATATAATCATTCTAAGGGAGAAATAAAGCTTTTAAAGGCATAAGTGACTATAAAAGAAGTTTTCTTCTCAATGAATGGTTTTTGCATCACGTTTCTCGAGGTAAACATTCAATTATAATCTGTTTTAACCCAAAATGTAAAAGAATTCAACTTAAAATAAGCTATAAGATTATATAATCATTTAAAAAAAGAAATAAAGCTTTTGAAGGCATAAGTGACTATAAAAGAAGTTTTCTTCTCAATGAATGGTTTTTGCTTCACGTTTCCCGAGGTAAACATTCAATTATAATCTGTTTTAACCCAAAATGTAAAAAAAATTCAACTTAAAATCAATTATGAGATTATATGATCATTTAAAGGCATAAATAAAGCTTTTGAAGGCATAAGTGACTATAAAAGAAGTTTTCTTCTCAATGAATGGTTTTCGCATCACGTTTCCCGAGGTAAACATTCAATTATAATCTGTTTTAACCCAAAACGTAAAAAAATTCAACTTAAAATAAGTTATAAGATTATATAATCATTTAAAGGGAGAAATAAAGCTTTTGAAGGCATAAGTGACTATAAAAGAAGTTTTCTTCTCAATGAATGGTTTTTGCATCACGTTTCCCGAGGTAAACATTCAATTATAATCTGTTTTTTAACCCAACACGTAAAAAAATTCAACTTAAAATAAGTTATAAGATTATATAATCATTTAAAGGGAGAAATAAAGCTTTTGAAGGCATAAGTGACTATAAAAGAAGTTTTCTTCTCAATGAATGGTTTTTGCTTCACGTTTCCCGAGGTAAACATTCAATTATAATCCGTTTTAACCCAAAATGTAAAAAAAATTTAACTTAAAATCAATTATGAGATTATATGATCATTTAAAGGCATAAATAAAGCTTTTGAAGGAATAAGTGACTATAAAAGAAGTTTTCTTCTCAATGAATGGTTTTTGCATCACGTTTCTCGAGGTAAACATTCAATTATAATCTGTTTTAACCCAAAATGTAAAAAAATTCAACTTAAAATAAGTTATAAGATTATATAATCATTTAAAGGGAGAAATAAAGCTTTTGAAGGCATAAGTGACTATAAAAGAAGTTTTCTTCTCAATGAATGGTTCTTACTTCACGTTTCCCGAGGTAAACATTCAATTATAATCTGTTTTAACCAAAAATGTAAAAAAAATTCAACTTAAAATCAATTATGAGATTATATGATCATTTAAAGGCATAAATAAAGCTTTTGAAATCATAAGTGACTATAAAAGAAGTTTTCTTCTCAATGAATGGTTTTTGCATCACGTTTCTCGAGGTAAACATTCAATTATAATCTGTTTTAACCCAAAATGTAAAAGAATTCAACTTAAAATAAGTTATAAGATTATATAATCATTTAAAGGGAGAAATAAAGCTTTTGAAGGCATAAGTGACTATAAAAGAAGTTTTCTTCTCAATGAATGGTTTTTGCATCACGTTTCCCGAGGTAAACATTCAATTATAATCTGTTTTTTAACCCAACACGTAAAAAAATTCAACTTAAAATAAGTTATAAGATTATATAATCATTTAAAGGGAGAAATAAAGCTTTTGAAGGCATAAGTGACTATAAAAGAAGTTTTCTTCTCAATGAATGGTTTTTGCTTCACGTTTCCCGAGGTAAACATTCAATTATAATCCGTTTTAACCCAAAATGTAAAAAAAATTTAACTTAAAATCAATTATGAGATTATATGATCATTTAAAGGCATAAATAAAGCTTTTGAAGGAATAAGTGACTATAAAAGAAGTTTTCTTCTCAATGAATGGTTTTTGCATCACGTTTCTCGAGGTAAACATTCAATTATAATCTGTTTTAACCCAAAATGTAAAAAAATTCAACTTAAAATAAGTTATAAGATTATATAATCATTTAAAAAAAGAAATAAAGCTTTTGAAGGCATAAGTGACTATAAAAGAAGTTTTCTTCTCAATGAATGCTCTTTCCTTCATGTTTCTCGAGGTAAACATTCAATTATAATCTGTTTTAACCCAAAATGTAAAAAAAATCAACTTAAAATAAGTTATAAGATTATATAATCATTTAAAGGGAGAAATAAAGCTTTTGAAGGCATAAGTGACTATAAAAGAAGTTTTCTTCTCAATGAATGGTTCTTGCTTCACATTTCCCGAGGTAAACATTCAATTATAATCTGTTTTAACTAAAAATATAAAAAAATTCAACTTAAAATCAATTATGAGATTATATGATCATTTAAAGGCATAAATAAAGCTTTTGAAGGCATAAGTGACAATAAAAGAAGTTTTCTTCTCAATGAATGCTTTTTCCTTCACGTTTCCCAAGGTAAACAATCAATTGTAATCTGTTTTACCCCAAAATGTAAAAAAATTCAACTTAAAATAAATTATAAGATTATATAATCATTTAAAGGGAGAAATAAAGCTTTTGAAGGCATAAGTGACTATAAAAGAAGTTTTCTTCCCAATGAATGCTTTTTCCTTCACGTTTCGCAAGGTAAACATTCAATTATAATTTGTTTTAACCCAAAATGTAAAAAAATTCAACTTAAAATAAGTTATAAGATTATATAATCATTTAAAGGGAGAAATAAAGCTTTTGAAGGCATAAGTGACTATAAAAGAAGTTTTCTTCTCAATGAATGGTTTTTGCATCACGTTTCTCGAGGTAAACATTCAATTATAATCTGTTTTAACCCAAAATGTAAAAACATTCAACTTAAAATAAGTTATAAGATTATATAATCATTGAAAAAAAGAAATAAAGCTTTTGAAGGCATAAGTGACTATAAAAGAAGTTTTCTTCTCAATGAATGCTTTTTCCTTCACGTTTCTCGAGGTAAACATTCAATTATAATCTGTTTTAACCCAAAATGTAAAAAAATTCAACTTAAAATAAGTTATAAGATTATATAATCATTTAAAGGGAGAAATAAAGCTTTTGAAGGCATAAGTGACTATAAAAGAAGTTTTCTTCTCAATGAATGGTTCTTACTTCACGTTTCCCGAGGTAAACATTCAATTATAATCTGTTTTAACCAAAAATATAAAAAAAATTCAACTTAAAATCAATTATGAGATTATATGATCATTTAAAGGCATAAATAAAGCTTTTGAAATCATAAGTGACTATAAAAGAAGTTTTCTTCTCAATGAACGGTTTTTGCATCACGTTTCTCGAGGTAAACATTCAATTATAATCTGTTTTAACCCAAAATGTAAAAAAATTCAACTTAAAATAAGTTATAAGATTATATAATCATTTAAAAAAAGAAATAAAGCTTTTGAAGGCATAAGTGACTATAAAAGAAGTTTTCTTCTCAATGAATGCTCTTTCCTTCATGTTTCTCGAGGTAAACATTCAATTATAATCTGTTTTAACCCAAAATGTAAAAAAAATCAACTTAAAATAAGTTATAAGATTATATAATCATTTAAAGGGAGAAATAAAGCTTTTGAAGGCATAAGTGACTATAAAAGAAGTTTTCTTCTCAATGAATGGTTTTTGCTTCACGTTTCCCGAGGTAAACATTCAATTATAATCCGTTTTAACCCAAAATGTAAAAAAAATTTAACTTAAAATCAATTATGAGATTATATGATCATTTAAAGGCATAAATAAAGCTTTTGAAGGAATAAGTGACTATAAAAGAAGTTTTCTTCTCAATGAATGGTTTTTGCATCACGTTTCTCGAGGTAAACATTCAATTATAATCTGTTTTAACCCAAAATGTAAAAAAATTCAACTTAAAATAAGTTATAAGATTATATAATCATTTAAAAAAAGAAATAAAGCTTTTGAAGGCATAAGTGACTATAAAAGAAGTTTTCTTCTCAATGAATGCTCTTTCCTTCATGTTTCTCGAGGTAAACATTCAATTATAATCTGTTTTAACCCAAAATGTAAAAAAAATCAACTTAAAATAAGTTATAAGATTATATAATCATTTAAAGGGAGAAATAAAGCTTTTGAAGGCATAAGTGACTATAAAAGAAGTTTTCTTCTCAATGAATGGTTCTTGCTTCACATTTCCCGAGGTAAACATTCAATTATAATCTGTTTTAACTAAAAATATAAAAAAATTCAACTTAAAATCAATTATGAGATTATATGATCATTTAAAGGCATAAATAAAGCTTTTGAAGGCATAAGTGACAATAAAAGAAGTTTTCTTCTCAATGAATGCTTTTTCCTTCACGTTTCCCAAGGTAAACAATCAATTGTAATCTGTTTTACCCCAAAATGTAAAAAAATTCAACTTAAAATAAATTATAAAGCTATAAAATCATTTAAAGGGAGAAATAAAGCTTTTGAAGGCATAAGTGACTATAAAAGAAGTTTTCTTCTCAATGAATGCTTTTTCCTTCACGTTTCGCAAGGTAAACATTCAATTATAATTTGTTTTAACCCAAAATGTAAAAAAATTCAACTTAAAATAAGTTATAAGATTATATAATCATTTAAAGGGAGAAATAAAGCTTTTGAAGGCATAAGTGACTATAAAAGAAGTTTTCTTCTCAATGAATGGTTTTTGCATCACGTTTCTCGAGGTAAACATTCAATTATAATCTGTTTTAACCCAAAATGTAAAAACATTCAACTTAAAATAAGTTATAAGATTATATAATCATTGAAAAAAAGAAATAAAGCTTTTGAAGGCATAAGTGACTATAAAAGAAGTTTTCTTCTCAATGAATGCTTTTTCCTTCACGTTTCTCGAGGTAAACATTCAATTATAATCTGTTTTAACCCAAAATGTAAAAAAATTCAACTTAAAATAAGTTATAAGATTATATAATCATTTAAAGGGAGAAATAAAGCTTTTGAAGGCATAAGTGACTATAAAAGAAGTTTTCTTCTCAATGAATGGTTCTTACTTCACGTTTCCCGAGGTAAACATTCAATTATAATCTGTTTTAACCAAAAATGTAAAAAAAATTCAACTTAAAATCAATTATGAGATTATATGATCATTTAAAGGCATAAATAAAGCTTTTGAAATCATAAGTGACTATAAAAGAAGTTTTCTTCTCAATGAACGGTTTTTGCATCACGTTTCTCGAGGTAAACATTCAATTATAATCTGTTTTAACCCAAAATGTAAAAGAATTCAACTTAAAATAAGTTATAAGATTATATAATCATTTAAAGGGAGAAATAAAGCTTTTGAAGGCATAAGTGACTATAAAAGAAGTTTTCTTCTCAATGAATGGTTTTTGCTTCACGTTTCCCGAGGTAAACATTCAATTATAATCTGTTTTAACCCAAAATGTAAAAAAAATTCAACTTAAAATCAATTATGAGATTATATGATCATTTAAAGGCATAAATAAAGCTTTTGAAGGCATAAGTGACTATAAAAGAAGTTTTCTTCTCAATGAATGGTTTTCGCATCACGTTTCCCGAGGTAAACATTCAATTATAATCTGTTTTAACCCAAAACGTAAAAAAATTCAACTTAAAATAAGTTATAAGATTATATAATCATTCTAAGGGAGAAATAAAGCTTTTAAAGGCATAAGTGACTATAAAAGAAGTTTTCTTCTCAATGAATGGTTTTTCCTTCACGTTTCCCGAGGTAAACATTCAATTATAATCTGTTTTTTAACCCAACACGTAAAAAAATTCAACTTAAAATAAGTTATAAGATTATATAATCATTTAAAGGGAGAAATAAAGCTTTTGAAGGCATAAGTGACTATAAAAGAAGTTTTCTTCTCAATGAATGGTTTTTGCTTCACGTTTCCCGAGGTAAACATTCAATTATAATCCGTTTTAACCCAAAATGTAAAAAAAATTTAACTTAAAATCAATTATGAGATTATATGATCATTTAAAGGCATAAATACAGCTTTTGAAGGAATAAGTGACTATAAAAGAAGTTTTCTTCTCAATGAATGGTTTTTGCATCACGTTTCTCGAGGTAAACATTCAATTATAATCTGTTTTAACCCAAAATGTAAAAAAATTCAACTTAAAATAAGTTATAAGATTATATAATCATTTAAAAAAAGAAATAAAGCTTTTGAAGGCATAAGTGACTATAAAAGAAGTTTTCTTCTCAATGAATGCTCTTTCCTTCATGTTTCTCGAGGTAAACATTCAATTATAATCTGTTTTAACCCAAAATGTAAAAAAAATCAACTTAAAATAAGTTATAAGATTATATAATCATTTAAAGGGAGAAATAAAGCTTTTGAAGGCATAAGTGACTATAAAAGATGTTTTCTTCTCAATGAATGGTTCTTGCTTCACATTTCCCGAGGTAAACATTCAATTATAATCTGTTTTAACTAAAAATATAAAAAAATTCAACTTAAAATCAATTATGAGATTATATGATCATTTAAAGGCATAAATAAAGCTTTTGAAGGCATAAGTGACAATAAAAGAAGTTTTCTTCTCAATGAATGGTTTTTCCTTCACGTTTCCCGAGGTAAACATTCAATTATAATCTGTTTTTTAACCCAACACGTAAAAAAATTCAACTTAAAATAAGTTATAAGATTATATAATCATTTAAAGGGAGAAATAAAGCTTTTGAAGGCATAAGTGACTATAAAAGAAGTTTTCTTCTCAATGAATGGTTTTTGCTTCACGTTTCCCGAGGTAAACATTCAATTATAATCCGTTTTAACCCAAAATGTAAAAAAAATTTAACTTAAAATCAATTATGAGATTATATGATCATTTAAAGGCATAAATACAGCTTTTGAAGGAATAAGTGACTATAAAAGAAGTTTTCTTCTCAATGAATGGTTTTTGCATCACGTTTCTCGAGGTAAACATTCAATTATAATCTGTTTTAACCCAAAATGTAAAAAAATTCAACTTAAAATAAGTTATAAGATTATATAATCATTTAAAAAAAGAAATAAAGCTTTTGAAGGCATAAGTGACTATAAAAGAAGTTTTCTTCTCAATGAATGCTCTTTCCTTCATGTTTCTCGAGGTAAACATTCAATTATAATCTGTTTTAACCCAAAATGTAAAAAAAATCAACTTAAAATAAGTTATAAGATTATATAATCATTTAAAGGGAGAAATAAAGCTTTTGAAGGCATAAGTGACTATAAAAGAAGTTTTCTTCTCAATGAATGGTTTTTGCTTCACGTTTCCCGAGGTAAACATTCAATTATAATCCGTTTTAACCCAAAATGTAAAAAAAATTTAACTTAAAATCAATTATGAGATTATATGATCATTTAAAGGCATAAATAAAGCTTTTGAAGGAATAAGTGACTATAAAAGAAGTTTTCTTCTCAATGAATGGTTTTTGCATCACGTTTCTCGAGGTAAACATTCAATTATAATCTGTTTTAACCCAAAATGTAAAAAAATTCAACTTAAAATAAGTTATAAGATTATATAATCATTTAAAAAAAGAAATAAAGCTTTTGAAGGCATAAGTGACTATAAAAGAAGTTTTCTTCTCAATGAATGCTCTTTCCTTCATGTTTCTCGAGGTAAACATTCAATTATAATCTGTTTTAACCCAAAATGTAAAAAAAATCAACTTAAAATAAGTTATAAGATTATATAATCATTTAAAGGGAGAAATAAAGCTTTTGAAGGCATAAGTGACTATAAAAGAAGTTTTCTTCTCAATGAATGGTTCTTGCTTCACATTTCCCGAGGTAAACATTCAATTATAATCTGTTTTAACTAAAAATATAAAAAAATTCAACTTAAAATCAATTATGAGATTATATGATCATTTAAAGGCATAAATAAAGCTTTTGAAGGCATAAGTGACAATAAAAGAAGTTTTCTTCTCAATGAATGCTTTTTCCTTCACGTTTCCCAAGGTAAACAATCAATTGTAATCTGTTTTACCCCAAAATGTAAAAAAATTCAACTTAAAATAAATTATAAGATTATATAATCATTTAAAGGGAGAAATAAAGCTTTTGAAGGCATAAGTGACTATAAAAGAAGTTTTCTTCCCAATGAATGCTTTTTCCTTCACGTTTCGCAAGGTAAACATTCAATTATAATTTGTTTTAACCCAAAATGTAAAAAAATTCAACTTAAAATAAGTTATAAGATTATATAATCATTTAAAGGGAGAAATAAAGCTTTTGAAGGCATAAGTGACTATAAAAGAAGTTTTCTTCTCAATGAATGGTTTTTGCATCACGTTTCTCGAGGTAAACATTCAATTATAATCTGTTTTAACCCAAAATGTAAAAACATTCAACTTAAAATAAGTTATAAGATTATATAATCATTGAAAAAAAGAAATAAAGCTTTTGAAGGCATAAGTGACTATAAAAGAAGTTTTCTTCTCAATGAATGCTTTTTCCTTCACGTTTCTCGAGGTAAACATTCAATTATAATCTGTTTTAACCCAAAATGTAAAAAAATTCAACTTAAAATAAGTTATAAGATTATATAATCATTTAAAGGGAGAAATAAAGCTTTTGAAGGCATAAGTGACTATAAAAGAAGTTTTCTTCCCAATGAATGCTTTTTCCTTCACGTTTCGCAAGGTAAACATTCAATTATAATTTGTTTTAACCCAAAATGTAAAAAAATTCAACTTAAAATAAGTTATAAGATTATATAATCATTTAAAGGGAGAAATAAAGCTTTTGAAGGCATAAGTGACTATAAAAGAAGTTTTCTTCTCAATGAACGGTTTTTGCATCACGTTTCTCGAGGTAAACATTCAATTATAATCTGTTTTAACCCAAAATGTAAAAGAATTCAACTTAAAATAAGTTATAAGATTATATAATCATTTAAAAAAAGAAATAAAGCTTTTGAAGGCATAAGTGACTATAAAAGAAGTTTTCTTCTCAATGAATGGTTTTTGCATCACGTTTCTCGAGGTAAACATTCAATTATAATCTGTTTTAACCCAAAATGTAAAAAAATTCAACTTAAAATAAGTTATAAGATTATATAATCATTTAAAAAAAGAAATAAAGCTTTTGAAGGCATAAGTGACTATAAAAGAAGTTTTCTTCTCAATGAATGCTCTTTCCTTCATGTTTCTCGAGGTAAACATTCAATTATAATCTGTTTTAACCCAAAATGTAAAAAAAATCAACTTAAAATAAGTTATAAGATTATATAATCATTTAAAGGGAGAAATAAAGCTTTTGAAGGCATAAGTGACTATAAAAGAAGTTTTCTTCTCAATGAATGGTTCTTGCTTCACATTTCCCGAGGTAAACATTCAATTATAATCTGTTTTAACTAAAAATATAAAAAAATTCAACTTAAAATCAATTATGAGATTATATGATCATTTAAAGGCATAAATAAAGCTTTTGAAGGCATAAGTGACAATAAAAGAAGTTTTCTTCTCAATGAATGCTTTTTCCTTCACGTTTCCCAAGGTAAACAATCAATTGTAATCTGTTTTACCCCAAAATGTAAAAAAATTCAACTTAAAATAAATTATAAGATTATATAATCATTTAAAGGGAGAAATAAAGCTTTTGAAGGCATAAGTGACTATAAAAGAAGTTTTCTTCTCAATGAATGCTTTTTCCTTCACGTTTCGCAAGGTAAACATTCAATTATAATTTGTTTTAACCCAAAATGTAAAAAAATTCAACTTAAAATAAGTTATAAGATTATATAATCATTTAAAGGGAGAAATAAAGCTTTTGAAGGCATAAGTGACTATAAAAGAAGTTTTCTTCTCAATGAATGGTTTTTGCATCACGTTTCTCGAGGTAAACATTCAATTATAATCTGTTTTAACCCAAAATGTAAAAACATTCAACTTAAAATAAGTTATAAGATTATATAATCATTGAAAAAAAGAAATAAAGCTTTTGAAGGCATAAGTGACTATAAAAGAAGTTTTCTTCTCAATGAATGCTTTTTCCTTCACGTTTCTCGAGGTAAACATTCAATTATAATCTGTTTTAACCCAAAATGTAAAAAAATTCAACTTAAAATAAGTTATAAGATTATATAATCATTTAAAGGGAGAAATAAAGCTTTTGAAGGCATAAGTGACTATAAAAGAAGTTTTCTTCTCAATGAATGGTTCTTACTTCACGTTTCCCGAGGTAAACATTCAATTATAATCTGTTTTAACCAAAAATGTAAAAAAAATTCAACTTAAAATCAATTATGAGATTATATGATCATTTAAAGGCATAAATAAAGCTTTTGAAATCATAAGTGACTATAAAAGAAGTTTTCTTCTCAATGAACGGTTTTTGCATCACGTTTCTCGAGGTAAACATTCAATTATAATCTGTTTTAACCCAAAATGTAAAAGAATTCAACTTAAAATAAGTTATAAGATTATATAATCATTTAAAGGGAGAAATAAAGCTTTTGAAGGCATAAGTGACTATAAAAGAAGTTTTCTTCTCAATGAATGGTTTTTGCTTCACGTTTCCCGAGGTAAACATTCAATTATAATCTGTTTTAACCCAAAATGTAAAAAAAATTCAACTTAAAATCAATTATGAGATTATATGATCATTTAAAGGCATAAATAAAGCTTTTGAAGGCATAAGTGACTATAAAAGAAGTTTTCTTCTCAATGAATGGTTTTCGCATCACGTTTCCCGAGGTAAACATTCAATTATAATCTGTTTTAACCCAAAACGTAAAAAAATTCAACTTAAAATAAGTTATAAGATTATATAATCATTCTAAGGGAGAAATAAAGCTTTTAAAGGCATAAGTGACTATAAAAGAAGTTTTCTTCTCAATGAATGGTTTTTCCTTCACGTTTCCCGAGGTAAACATTCAATTATAATCTGTTTTTTAACCCAAAACGTAAAAAAATTCAACTTAAAATAAGTTATAAGATTATATAATCATTTAAAGGGAGAAATAAAGCTTTTGAAGGCATAAGTGACTATAAAAGAAGTTTTCTTCTCAATGAATGGTTTTTGCTTCACGTTTCCCGAGGTAAACATTCAATTATAATCCGTTTTAACCCAAAATATAAAAAAATTTAACTTAAAATCAATTATGAGATTATATGATCATTTAAAGGCATAAATAAAGCTTTTGAAGGAATAAGTGACTATAAAAGAAGTTTTCTTCTCAATGAATGGTTTTTGCATCACGTTTCTCGAGGTAAACATTCAATTATAATCTGTTTTAACCCAAAATGTTAAAAAATTCAACTTAAAATAAGTTATAAGATTATATAATCATTTAAAGGGAGAAAGAAAGCTTTTGAAGGCATAAGTGACTATAAAAGAAGTTTTCTTCTCAATGAATGGTTTTTACTTCACGTTTCCCGAGGTAGACATTCAATTATAATCTGTTTTAACTAAAAAAGTAAAAAAATTCAACTTAAAATCAATTATGAGATTATATGATCATTTAAAGGCATAAATAAAGCTTTTGAAGGCATAAGTGACAATAAAAGAAGTTTTCTTTTCAATGAATGCTTTTTCCTTCACGTTTCCCAGGGTAAACATTCAATTATAATCTGTTTTACCCCAAAATGTAAAAAAATTCAACTTAAAATAAATTATAAGATTATATAATCATTTAAAGGGAGAAATAAAGCTTTTGAAGGCATAAGTGACTATAAAAGAAGTTTTCTTCTCAATGAATGGTTTTTGCATCATGTTTCTCGAGGTAAACATTCAATTATAATCTGTTTTTTAACCCAAAATGTAAAAAAATTCAACTTAAAATAAGTTATAAGATTATATAATCATTTAAAAAAAGAAATAAAGCTTTTGAAGGCATAAGTGACTATAAAAGAAGTTTTCTTCTCAATGAATGCTTTTTCCTTCACGTTTCTCGAGGTAAACATTCAATTATAATCTGTTTTAACCCAAAATGTAAAAAAAATCAACTTAAAATAAGTTATAAGATTATATAATCATTTAAAGGGAGAAATAAAGCTTTTGAAGGCATAAGTGACTATAAAAGAAGTTTTCTTCTCAATGAATGGTTCTTGCTTCAAGTTTCCCGAGGTAAACATTCAATTATAATCTGTTTTAACCAAAAATGTAAAAAAAAATTCAACTCAAAATCAATTATGAGATTATATGATCATTTAAAGGCATAAATAAAGCTTTTGAAGGCATAAGTGACTATAAAAGAAGTTTTCTTCTCAATGAATGCTTTTTCCTTCACGTTTCTCGAGGTAAACATTCAATTATAATCTGTTTTAACCCAAAATGTAAAAAAATTCAACTTAAAATAAGTTATAAGATTATATAATCATTGAAAAAAAGAAATAAAGCTTTTGAAGGCATAAGTGACTATAAAAGAAGTTTTCTTCTCAATGAATGCTTTTTGCTTCACGTTTCTCGAGGTAAACATTCAATTATAATCTGTTTTAACCCAAAATGTAAAAAAATTCAACTTAAAATAAGTTATAAGATTATATAATCATTTAAAGGGAGAAATAAAGCTTTTGAAGGCATAAGTGACTATAAAAGAAGTTTTCTTCTCAATGAATGGTTTTTACATCACGTTTCTCGAGGTAAACATTCAATTATAATCTGTTTTAACCCAAAATGTAAAAAAATTCAACTTAAAATAAGTTATAAGATTATATAATCATTTAAAAAAAGAAATAAAGCTTTTGAAGGCATAAGTGACTATAAAAGAAGTTTTCTTCTCAATGAATGCTTTTTCCTTCACGTTTCTCGAGGTAAACATTCAATTATAATCTGTTTTAACCCAAAATGTAAAAAAAATCAACTTAAAATAAGTTATAAGATTATATAATCATTTAAAGGGAGAAATAAAGCTTTTGAAGGCATAAGTGACTATAAAAGAAGTTTTCTTCTCAATGAATGGTTTTTGCATCATGTTTCTCGAGGTACACATTCAATTATAATCTGTTTTTTAACCCAAAATGTAAAAAAATTCAACTTAAAATAAGTTATAAGATTATATAATCATTTAAAAAAAGAAATAAAGCTTTTGAAGGCATAAATGACTATAAAAGAAGTTTTCTTCTCAATGAATGCTTTTTCCTTCACGTTTCTCGAGGTAAACATTCAATTATAATCTGTTTTAACCCAAAATGTAAAAAAAATCAACTTAAAATAAGTTATAAGATTATATAATCATTTAAAGGGAGAAATAAAGCTTTTGAAGGCATAAGTGACTATAAAAGAAGTTTTCTTCTCAATGAATGGTTCTTGCTTCACGTTTCCCGAGGTAAACATTCAATTATAATCTGTTTTAACCAAAAATGTAAAAAAAAATTCAACTCAAAATCAATTATGAGATTATATGATCATTTAAAGGCATAAATAAAGCTTTTGAAGGCATAAGTGACTATAAAAGAAGTTTTCTTCTCAATGAATGCTTTTTCCTTCACGTTTCTCGAGGTAAACATTCAATTATAATCTGTTTTAACCCAAAATGTAAAAAAATTCAACTTAAAATAAGTTATAAGATTATATAATCATTGAAAAAAAGAAATAAAGCTTTTGAAGGCATAAGTGACTATAAAAGAAGTTTTCTTCTCAATGAATGCTTTTTGCTTCACGTTTCTCGAGGTAAACATTCAATTATAATCTGTTTTAACCCAAAATGTAAAATAATTCAACTTAAAATAAGTTATAAGATTATATAATCATTTAAAAAAAGAAATAAAGCTTTTGAAGGCGTAAGTGACTATAAAAGAAGTTTTCTTCTCAATGAATGGTTTTTGCTTCACGTTTCCCGAGGTAAACATTCAATTATAATCTGTTTTAACCCAAAGTGTAAAAAAAAGTCAACTTAAAATCAATTATGAGATTATATGATCATTTAAAGGCATAAATAAAGCTTTTGAAGGCATAAGTGACTATAAAAGAAGTTTTCTTCTCAATGAATGGTTTTTGCATCACGTTTCTCGAGGTAAACATTCAATTATAATCTGTTTTAACCCAAAATGTAAAAAAATTCAAATTAAAATAAGTTATAAGATTATATAATCATTTAAAAAAAGAAATAAAGCTTTTGAAGGCATAAGTGACTATAAAAGAAGTTTTCTTCTCAATGAATGCTTTTTCCTTCATGTTTCTCGAGGTAAACATTCAATTATAATCTGTTTTAACCCAAAATGTAAAAAAAATCAACTTAAAATAAGTTATAAGATTATATAATCATTTAAAGGGAGAAATAAAGCTTTTGAAGGCATAAGTGACTATAAAAGAAGTTTTCTTCTCAATGAATGGTTTTTACATCACGTTTCTCGAGGTAAACATTCAATTATAATCTGTTTTAACCCAAAATGTAAAAAAATTCAACTTAAAATAAGTTATAAGATTATATAATCATTTAAAAAAAGAAATAAAGCTTTTGAAGGCATAAGTGACTATAAAAGAAGTTTTCTTCTCAATGAATGCTTTTTCCTTCACGTTTCTCGAGGTAAACATTCAATTATAATCTGTTTTAACCCAAAATGTAAAAAAAATCAACTTAAAATAAGTTATAAGATTATATAATCATTTAAAGGGAGAAATAAAGCTTTTGAAGGCATAAGTGATTATAAAAGAAGTTTTCTTCTCAATGAATGGTTTTTACATCACGTTTCTCGAGGTAAACATTCAATTATAATCTGTTTTAACCCAAAATGTAAAAAAATTCAACTTAAAATAAGTTATAAGATTATATAATCATTTAAAAAAAGAAATAAAGCTTTTGAAGGCATAAGTGACTATAAAAGAAGTTTTCTTCTCAATGAATGCTTTTTCCTTCACGTTTCTCGAGGTAAACATTCAATTATAATCTGTTTTAACCCAAAATGTAAAAAAAATCAACTTAAAATAAGTTATAAGATTATATAATCATTTAAAGGGAGAAATAAAGCTTTTGAAGGCATAAGTGACTATAAAAGAAGTTTTCTTCTCAATGAATGGTTTTTGCATCATGTTTCTCGAGGTAAACATTCAATTATAATCTGTTTTTTAACCCAAAATGTAAAAAAATTCAACTTAAAATAAGTTATAAGATTATATAATCATTTAAAAAAAGAAATAAAGCTTTTGAAGGCATAAGTGACTATAAAAGAAGTTTTCTTCTCAATGAATGCGTTTTCCTTCACGTTTCTCGAGGTAAACATTCAATTATAATCTGTTTTAACCCAAAATGTAAAAAAAATCAACTTAAAATAAGTTATAAGATTATATAATCATTTAAAGGGAGAAATAAAGCTTTTGAAGGCATAAGTGACTATAAAAGAAGTTTTCTTCTCAATGAATGGTTCTTGCTTCACGTTTCCCGAGGTAAACATTCAATTATAATCTGTTTTAACCAAAAATGTAAAAAAAAATTCAACTCAAAATCAATTATGAGATTATATGATCATTTAAAGGCATAAATAAAGCTTTTGAAGGCATAAGTGACTATAAAAGAAGTTTTCTTCTCAATGAATGCTTTTTCCTTCACGTTTCTCGAGGTAAACATTCAATTATAATCTGTTTTAACCCAAAATGTAAAAAAATTCAACTTAAAATAAGTTATAAGATTATATAATCATTGAAAAAAAGAAATAAAGCTTTTGAAGGCATAAGTGACTATAAAAGAAGTTTTCTTCTCAATGAATGCTTTTTGCTTCACGTTTCTCGAGGTAAACATTCAATTATAATCTGTTTTAACCCAAAATGTAAAATAATTCAACTTAAAATAAGTTATAAGATTATATAATCATTTAAAAAAAGAAATAAAGCTTTTGAAGGCGTAAGTGACTATAAAAGAAGTTTTCTTCTCAATGAATGGTTTTTGCTTCACGTTTCCCGAGGTAAACATTCAATTATAATCTGTTTTAACCCAAAGTGTAAAAAAAAGTCAACTTAAAATCAATTATGAGATTATATGATCATTTAAAGGCATAAATAAAGCTTTTGAAGGCATAAGTGACTATAAAAGAAGTTTTCTTCTCAATGAATGGTTTTTGCATCACGTTTCTCGAGGTAAACATTCAATTATAATCTGTTTTAACCCAAAATGTAAAAAAATTCAAATTAAAATAAGTTATAAGATTATATAATCATTTAAAAAAAGAAATAAAGCTTTTGAAGGCATAAGTGACTATAAAAGAAGTTTTCTTCTCAATGAATGCTTTTTCCTTCATGTTTCTCGAGGTAAACATTCAATTATAATCTGTTTTAACCCAAAATGTAAAAAATATCAACTTAAAATAAGTTATAAGATTATATAATCATTTAAAGGGAGAAATAAAGCTTTTGAAGGCATAAGTGACTATAAAAGAAGTTTTCTTCTCAATGAATGCTTTTTCCTTCACGTTTCTCGAGGTAAACATTCAATTATAATCTGTTTTAACCCAAAATGTAAAAAAAATCAACTTAAAATAAGTTATAAGATTATATAATCATTTAAAGGGAGAAATAAAGCTTTTGAAGGCATAAGTGACTATAAAAGAAGTTTTCTTCTCAATGAATGGTTTTTGCATCACGTTTCCCGAGGTAAACATTCAATTATAATCTGTTTTAACTAAAAATGTAAAAAAATTCAACTTAAAATCAATTATGAGATTATATGATCATTTAAAGGCATAAATAAAGCTTTTGAAGGCATAAGTGACAATAAAAGAAGTTTTCTTTTCAATGAATGCTTTTTCCTTCACGTTTCCCAGGGTAGACATTCAATTATAATCTGTTTTACCCCAAAATGTAAAAAAATTCAACTTAAAATAAATTATAAGATTATATAATCATTTAAAGGGAGAAATAAAGCTTTTGAAGGCATAAGTGACTATAAAAGAAGTTTTCTTCTCAATGAATGGTTTTTGCATCATGTTTCTTGAGGTAAACATTCAATTATAATCTGTTTTTTAACCCAAAATGTAAAAAAATTCAACTTAAAATAAGTTATAAGATTATATAATCATTTAAAAAAAGAAATAAAGCTTTTGAAGGCATAAGTGACTATAAAAGAAGTTTTCTTCTCAATGAATGCGTTTTCCTTCACGTTTCTCGAGGTAAACATTCAATTATAATCTGTTTTAACCCAAAATGTAAAAAAAATGAACTTAAAATAAGTTATAAGATTATATAATCATTTAAATGGAGAAATAAAGCTTTTGAAGGCATAAGTGACTATAAAAGAAGTTTTCTTCTCAATGAATGGTTCTTGCTTCACGTTTCCCGAGGTCAACATTCAATTATAATCTGTTTTAACCAAAAATGTAAAAAAAAATCAACTTAAAATCAATTATGAGATTATATGATCATTTAAAGGCATAAATAAAGCTTTTGAAGGCATAAGTGACTATAAAAGAAGTTCTCTTCTCAATGAATGGTTTTTGCATCACGTTTCTCGAGGTAAACATTCAATTATAAGCTGTTTTAACCCAAAATGTAAAAAAATTCAACTTAAAATAAGTTATAAGATTATATAATCATTGAAAAAAAGAAATAAAGCTTTTTGAAGGCATAAGTGACTATAAAAGAAGTTTTCTTCTCAATGAATGCTTTTTCCTTCACGTTTCTCGAGGTAAACATTCAATTATAATCTGTTTTAACCCAAAATGTAAAAAAAATGAACTTAAAATAAGTTATAAGATTATATAATCATTTAAAGGGAGAAATAAAGCTTTTGAAGGCATAAGTGACTATAAAAGAAGTTTTCTTCTCAATGAATGGTTCTTGCTTCACGTTTCCCGAGGTCAACATTCAATTATAATCTGTTTTAACCAAAAATGTAAAAAAAAATCAACTTAAAATCAATTATGAGATTATATGATCATTTAAAGGCATAAATAAAGCTTTTGAAGGCATAAGTGACTATAAAAGAAGTTCTCTTCTCAATGAATGGTTTTTGCATCACGTTTCTCGAGGTAAACATTCAATTATAAGCTGTTTTAACCCAAAATGTAAAAAAATTCAACTTAAAATAAGTTATAAGATTATATAATCATTGAAAAAAAGAAATAAAGCTTTTGAAGGCATAAGTGACTATAAAAGAAGTTTTCTTCTCAATGAATTGTTTTTGCATCACGTTTCTCGAGGTAAACATTCAATTATAATCTGTTTTAACCCAAAATGTAAAAAAATTCAACTTAAAATAAGTTATAAGATTATATAATCATTTAAAGGGAGAAATAAAGCTTTTGAAGGCATAAGTGACAATAAAATAAGTTTTCTTCTCAATGAATGCTTTTTCCTTCACGTTTTCCAAGGTAAACATTCAATTATAATCTGTTTTACCTAAAAATGTAAAACAATTCAACTTAAAATCAATTATGAGATTATATGATCATTTAAAGGCATAAATAAAGCTTTTGAAGGCATAAGTGACTATAAAAGAAGTTTTCTTCTCAATGAATGGTTTTTGCATCACGTTTCCCGAGGTAAACATTGAATTATAATCTGTTTTAACCCAAAACATAAAAAAATTCAACTTAAAATAAGTTATAAGATTATATAATCATTTAAAGGGAGAAATAAAGCTTTTGAAGGCATAAGTGACTATAAAAGAAGATTTCTTCTCAATGAATGGTTTTTGCATCACGTTTCCCGAGGTAAACATTCAATTATAATCTGTTTTAACCCAAAACGTAAAAAAATTAAACTTAAAATAAGTTATAAGATTATATAATCATTTAAAGGGAGAAATAAAGCTTTTGAAGGCATAAGTGACTATAAAAGAAGTTTTCTTCTCAATGAAAGGTTTTCGCATCACGTTTCCCGAGGTAAACATTCAATTATAATCTGTTTTAACCCAAAACGTAAAAAAATTCAACTTAAAATAAGTTATAAGATTATATAATCATTCTAAGGGAGAAATAAAGCTTTTAAAGGCATAAGTGACTATAAAAGAAGTTTTCTTCTCAATGAATGGTTTTTGCATCACGTTTCTCGAGGTAAACATTCAATTATAATCTGTTTTAACCCAAAATGTAAAAGAATTCAACTTAAAATAAGCTATAAGATTATATAATCATTTAAAAAAAGAAATAAAGCTTTTGAAGGCATAAGTGACTATAAAAGAAGTTTTCTTCTCAATGAATGGTTTTTGCTTCACGTTTCCCGAGGTAAACATTCAATTATAATCTATTTTAACCCAAAATGTAAAAAAAATTCAACTTAAAATCAATTATGAGATTATATGATCATTTAAAGGCATAAATAAAGCTTTTGAAGGCATAAGTGACTATAAAAGAAGTTTTCTTCTCAATGAATGGTTTTCGCATCACGTTTCCCGAGGTAAACATTCAATTATAATCTGTTTTAACCCAAAACGTAAAAAAATTCAACTTAAAATAAGTTATAAGATTATATAATCATTCTAAGGGAGAAATAAAGCTTTTAAAGGCATAAGTGACTATAAAAGAAGTTTTCTTCTCAATGAATGGTTTTTGCATCACGTTTCCCGAGGTAAACATTCAATTATAATCTGTTTTTTAACCCAACACGTAAAAAAATTCAACTTAAAATAAGTTATAAGATTATATAATCATTTAAAGGGAGAAATAAAGCTTTTGAAGGCATAAGTGACTATAAAAGAAGTTTTCTTCTCAATGAATGGTTTTTGCTTCACGTTTCCCGAGGTAAACATTCAATTATAATCCGTTTTAACCCAAAATGTAAAAAAAATTTAACTTAAAATCAATTATGAGATTATATGATCATTTAAAGGCATAAATAAAGCTTTTGAAGGAATAAGTGACTATAAAAGAAGTTTTCTTCTCAATGAATGGTTTTTGCATCACGTTTCTCGAGGTAAACATTCAATTATAATCTGTTTTAACCCAAAATGTAAAAAAATTCAACTTAAAATAAGTTATAAGATTATATAATCATTTAAAAAAAGAAATAAAGCTTTTGAAGGCATAAGTGACTATAAAAGAAGTTTTCTTCTCAATGAATGCTCTTTCCTTCATGTTTCTCGAGGTAAACATTCAATTATAATCTGTTTTAACCCAAAATGTAAAAAAAATCAACTTAAAATAAGTTATAAGATTATATAATCATTTAAAGGGAGAAATAAAGCTTTTGAAGGCATAAGTGACTATAAAAGAAGTTTTCTTCTCAATGAATGGTTCTTGCTTCACATTTCCCGAGGTAAACATTCAATTATAATCTGTTTTAACTAAAAATATAAAAAAATTCAACTTAAAATCAATTATGAGATTATATGATCATTTAAAGGCATAAATAAAGCTTTTGAAGGCATAAGTGACAATAAAAGAAGTTTTCTTCTCAATGAATGCTTTTTCCTTCACGTTTCCCAAGGTAAACAATCAATTGTAATCTGTTTTACCCCAAAATGTAAAAAAATTCAACTTAAAATAAATTATAAGATTATATAATCATTTAAAGGGAGAAATAAAGCTTTTGAAGGCATAAGTGACTATAAAAGAAGTTTTCTTCTCAATGAATGCTTTTTCCTTCACGTTTCGCAAGGTAAACATTCAATTATAATTTGTTTTAACCCAAAATGTAAAAAAATTCAACTTAAAATAAGTTATAAGATTATATAATCATTTAAAGGGAGAAATAAAGCTTTTGAAGGCATAAGTGACTATAAAAGAAGTTTTCTTCTCAATGAATGGTTTTTGCATCACGTTTCTCGAGGTAAACATTCAATTATAATCTGTTTTAACCCAAAATGTAAAAACATTCAACTTAAAATAAGTTATAAGATTATATAATCATTGAAAAAAAGAAATAAAGCTTTTGAAGGCATAAGTGACTATAAAAGAAGTTTTCTTCTCAATGAATGCTTTTTCCTTCACGTTTCTCGAGGTAAACATTCAATTATAATCCGTTTTAACCCAAAATGTAAAAAAATTCAACTTAAAATAAGTTATAAGATTATATAATCATTTAAAGGGAGAAATAAAGCTTTTGAAGGCATAAGTGACTATAAAAGAAGTTTTCTTCTCAATGAATGGTTCTTACTTCACGTTTCCCGAGGTAAACATTCAATTATAATCTGTTTTAACCAAAAATGTAAAAAAAATTCAACTTAAAATCAATTATGAGATTATATGATCATTTAAAGGCATAAATAAAGCTTTTGAAATCATAAGTGACTATAAAAGAAGTTTTCTTCTCAATGAACGGTTTTTGCATCACGTTTCTCGAGGTAAACATTCAATTATAATCTGTTTTAACCCAAAATGTAAAAGAATTCAACTTAAAATAAGTTATAAGATTATATAATCATTTAAAGGGAGAAATAAAGCTTTTGAAGGCATAAGTGACTATAAAAGAAGTTTTCTTCTCAATGAATGGTTTTTGCTTCACGTTTCCCGAGGTAAACATTCAATTATAATCTGTTTTAACCCAAAATGTAAAAAAAATTCAACTTAAAATCAATTATGAGATTATATGATCATTTAAAGGCATAAATAAAGCTTTTGAAGGCATAAGTGACTATAAAAGAAGTTTTCTTCTCAATGAATGGTTTTCGCATCACGTTTCCCGAGGTAAACATTCAATTATAATCTGTTTTAACCCAAAACGTAAAAAAATTCAACTTAAAATAAGTTATAAGATTATATAATCATTCTAAGGGAGAAATAAAGCTTTTAAAGGCATAAGTGACTATAAAAGAAGTTTTCTTCTCAATGAATGGTTTTTCCTTCATGTTTCCCGAGGTAAACATTCAATTATAATCTGTTTTTTAACCCAAAACGTAAAAAAATTCAACTTAAAATAAGTTATAAGATTATATAATCATTTAAAGGGAGAAATAAAGCTTTTGAAGGCATAAGTGACTATAAAAGAAGTTTTCTTCTCAATGAATGGTTTTTGCTTCACGTTTCCCGAGGTAAACATTCAATTATAATCCGTTTTAACCCAAAATATAAAAAAATTTAACTTAAAATCAATTATGAGATTATATGATCATTTAAAGGCATAAATAAAGCTTTTGAAGGAATAAGTGACTATAAAAGAAGTTTTCTTCTCAATGAATGGTTTTTGCATCACGTTTCTCGAGGTAAACATTCAATTATAATCTGTTTTAACCCAAAATGTAAAAAAATTCAACTTAAAATAAGTTATAAGATTATATAATCATTTAAAGGGAGAAAGAAAGCTTTTGAAGGCATAAGTGACTATAAAAGAAGTTTTCTTCTCAATGAATGGTTTTTACTTCACGTTTCCCGAGGTAGACATTCAATTATAATCTGTTTTAACTAAAAAAGTAAAAAAATTCAACTTAAAATCAATTATGAGATTATATGATCATTTAAAGGCATAAATAAAGCTTTTGAAGGCATAAGTGACAATAAAAGAAGTTTTCTTTTCAATGAATGCTTTTTCCTTCACGTTTCCCAGGGTAAACATTCAATTATAATCTGTTTTACCCCAAAATGTAAAAAAATTCAACTTAAAATAAATTATAAGATTATATAATCATTTAAAGGGAGAAATAAAGCTTTTGAAGGCATAAGTGACTATAAAAGAAGTTTTCTTCTCAATGAATGGTTTTTGCATCATGTTTCTCGAGGTAAACATTCAATTATAATCTGTTTTTTAACCCAAAATGTAAAAAAATTCAACTTAAAATAAGTTATAAGATTATATAATCATTTAAAAAAAGAAATAAAGCTTTTGAAGGCATAAGTGACTATAAAAGAAGTTTTCTTCTCAATGAATGCTTTTTCCTTCACGTTTCTCGAGGTAAACATTCAATTATAATCTGTTTTAACCCAAAATGTAAAAAAAATCAACTTAAAATAAGTTATAAGATTATATAATCATTTAAAGGGAGAAATAAAGCTTTTGAAGGCATAAGTGACTATAAAAGAAGTTTTCTTCTCAATGAATGGTTCTTGCTTCACGTTTCCCGAGGTAAACATTCAATTATAATCTGTTTTAACCAAAAATGTAAAAAAAAATTCAACTCAAAATCAATTATGAGATTATATGATCATTTAAAGGCATAAATAAAGCTTTTGAAGGCATAAGTGACTATAAAAGAAGTTTTCTTCTCAATGAATGCTTTTTCCTTCACGTTTCTCGAGGTAAACATTCAATTATAATCTGTTTTAACCCAAAATGTAAAAAAATTCAACTTAAAATAAGTTATAAGATTATATAATCATTGAAAAAAAGAAATAAAGCTTTTGAAGGCATAAGTGACTATAAAAGAAGTTTTCTTCTCAATGAATGCTTTTTGCTTCACGTTTCTCGAGGTAAACATTCAATTATAATCTGTTTTAACCCAAAATGTAAAATAATTCAACTTAAAATAAGTTATAAGATTATATAATCATTTAAAAAAAGAAATAAAGCTTTTGAAGGCGTAAGTGACTATAAAAGAAGTTTTCTTCTCAATGAATGGTTTTTGCTTCACGTTTCCCGAGGTAAACATTCAATTATAATCTGTTTTAACCCAAAGTGTAAAAAAAAGTCAACTTAAAATCAATTATGAGATTATATGATCATTTAAAGGCATAAATAAAGCTTTTGAAGGCATAAGTGACTATAAAAGAAGTTTTCTTCTCAATGAATGGTTTTTGCATCACGTTTCTCGAGGTAAACATTCAATTATAATCTGTTTTAACCCAAAATGTAAAAAAATTCAAATTAAAATAAGTTATAAGATTATATAATCATTTAAAAAAAGAAATAAAGCTTTTGAAGGCATAAGTGACTATAAAAGAAGTTTTCTTCTCAATGAATGCTTTTTCCTTCATGTTTCTCGAGGTAAACATTCAATTATAATCTGTTTTAACCCAAAATGTAAAAAAAATCAACTTAAAATAAGTTATAAGATTATATAATCATTTAAAGGGAGAAATAAAGCTTTTGAAGGCATAAGTGACTATAAAAGAAGTTTTCTTCTCAATGAATGGTTTTTACATCACGTTTCTCGAGGTAAACATTCAATTATAATCTGTTTTAACCCAAAATGTAAAAAAATTCAACTTAAAATAAGTTATAAGATTATATAATCATTTAAAAAAAGAAATAAAGCTTTTGAAGGCATAAGTGACTATAAAAGAAGTTTTCTTCTCAATGAATGCTTTTTCCTTCACGTTTCTCGAGGTAAACATTCAATTATAATCTGTTTTAACCCAAAATGTAAAAAAAATCAACTTAAAATAAGTTATAAGATTATATAATCATTTAAAGGGAGAAATAAAGCTTTTGAAGGCATAAGTGACTATAAAAGAAGTTTTCTTCTCAATGAATGGTTTTTACATCACGTTTCTCGAGGTAAACATTCAATTATAATCTGTTTTAACCCAAAATGTAAAAAAATTCAACTTAAAATAAGTTATAAGATTATATAATCATTTAAAAAAAGAAATAAAGCTTTTAAAGGCATAAGTGACTATAAAAGAAGTTTTCTTGTCAATGAATGCTTTTTCCTTCACGTTTCTCGAGGTAAACATTCAATTATAATCTGTTTTAACCCAAAATGTAAAAAAAATCAACTTAAAATAAGTTATAAGATTATATAATCATTTAAAGGGAGAAATAAAGCTTTTGAAGGCATAAGTGACTATAAAAGAAGTTTTCTTCTCAATGAATGGTTTTTGCATCATGTTTCTCGAGGTAAACATTCAATTATAATCTGTTTTTTAACCCAAAATGTAAAAAAATTCAACTTAAAATAAGTTATAAGATTATATAATCATTTAAAAAAAGAAATAAAGCTTTTGAAGGCATAAGTGACTATAAAAGAAGTTTTCTTCTCAATGAACGCTTTTTCCTTCACGTTTCTCGAGGTAAACATTCAATTATAATCTGTTTTAACCCAAAATGTAAAAAAAATCAACTTAAAATAAGTTATAAGATTATATAATCATTTAAAGGGAGAAATAAAGCTTTTGAAGGCATAAGTGACTATAAAAGAAGTTTTCTTCTCAATGAATGGTTCTTGCTTCACGTTTCCCGAGGTAAACATTCAATTATAATCTGTTTTAACCAAAAATGTAAAAAAAAATTCAACTCAAAATCAATTATGAGATTATATGATCATTTAAAGGCATAAATAAAGCTTTTGAAGGCATAAGTGACTATAAAAGAAGTTTTCTTCTCAATGAATGCTTTTTCCTTCACGTTTCTCGAGGTAAACATTCAATTATAATCTGTTTTAACCCAAAATGTAAAAAAATTCAACTTAAAATAAGTTATAAGATTATATAATCATTGAAAAAAAGAAATAAAGCTTTTGAAGGCATAAGTGACTATAAAAGAAGTTTTCTTCTCAATGAATGCTTTTTGCTTCACGTTTCTCGAGGTAAACATTCAATTATAATCTGTTTTAACCCAAAATGTAAAATAATTCAACTTAAAATAAGTTATAAGATTATATAATCATTTAAAAAAAGAAATAAAGCTTTTGAAGGCGTAAGTGACTATAAAAGAAGTTTTCTTCTCAATGAATGGTTTTTGCTTCACGTTTCCTGAGGTAAACATTCAATTATAATCTGTTTTAACCCAAAGTGTAAAAAAAAGTCAACTTAAAATCAATTATGAGATTATATGATCATTTAAAGGCATAAATAAAGCTTTTGAAGGCATAAGTGACTATAAAAGAAGTTTTCTTCTCAATGAATGGTTTTTGCATCACGTTTCTCGAGGTAAACATTCAATTATAATCTGTTTTAACCCAAAATGTAAAAAAATTCAAATTAAAATAAGTTATAAGATTATATAATCATTTAAAAAAAGAAATAAAGCTTTTGAAGGCATAAGTGACTATAAAAGAAGTTTTCTTCTCAATGAATGCTTTTTCCTTCATGTTTCTCGAGGTAAACATTCAATTATAATCTGTTTTAACCCAAAATGTAAAAAAAATCAACTTAAAATAAGTTATAAGATTATATAATCATTTAAAGGGAGAAATAAAGCTTTTGAAGGCATAAGTGACTATAAAAGAAGTTTTCTTCTCAATGAATGGTTTTTACATCACGTTTCTCGAGGTAAACATTCAATTATAATCTGTTTTAACCCAAAATGTAAAAAAATTCAACTTAAAATAAGTTATAAGATTATATAATCATTTAAAAAAAGAAATAAAGCTTTTGAAGGCATAAGTGACTATAAAAGAAGTTTTCTTCTCAATGAATGCTTTTTCCTTCACGTTTCTCGAGGTAAACATTCAATTATAATCTGTTTTAACCCAAAATGTAAAAAAAATCAACTTAAAATAAGTTATAAGATTATATAATCATTTAAAGGGAGAAATAAAGCTTTTGAAGGCATAAGTGACTATAAAAGAAGTTTTCTTCTCAATGAATGGTTTTTGCATCACGTTTCCCGAGGTAAACATTCAATTATAATCTGTTTTAACTAAAAATGTAAAAAAATTCAACTTAAAATCAATTATGAGATTATATGATCATTTAAAGGCATAAATAAAGCTTTTGAAGGCATAAGTGACAATAAAAGAAGTTTTCTTTTCAATGAATGCTTTTTCCTTCACGTTTCCCAGGGTAGACATTCAATTATAATCTGTTTTACCCCAAAATGTAAAAAAATTCAACTTAAAATAAATTATAAGATTATATAATCATTTAAAGGGAGAAATAAAGCTTTTGAAGGCATAAGTGACTATAAAAGAAGTTTTCTTCTCAATGAATGGTTTTTGCATCATGTTTCTTGAGGTAAACATTCAATTATAATCTGTTTTTTAACCCAAAATGTAAAAAAATTCAACTTAAAATAAGTTATAAGATTATATAATCATTTAAAAAAAGAAATAAATCTTTTGAAGGCATAAGTGACTATAAAAGAAGTTTTCTTGTCAATGAATGCTTTTTCCTTCACGTTTCTCGAGGTAAACATTCAATTATAATCTGTTTTAACCCAAAATGTAACAAAAATGAACTTAAAATAAGTTATAAGATTATATAATCATTTAAAGGGAGAAATAAAGCTTTTGAAGGCATAAGTGACTATAAAAGAAGTTTTCTTCTCAATGAATGGTTCTTGCTTCACGTTTCCCGAGGTAAACATTCAATTATAATCTGTTTTAACCAAAAATGTAAAAAAAAATCAACTTAAAATCAATTATGAGATTATATGATCATTTAAAGGCATAAATAAAGCTTTTGAAGGCATAAGTGACTATAAAAGAAGTTCTCTTCTCAATGAATGGTTTTTGCATCACGTTTCTCGAGGTAAACATTCAATTATAAGCTGTTTTAACCCAAAATGTAAAAAAATTCAACTTAAAATAAGTTATAAGATTATATAATCATTGAAAAAAAGAAATAAAGCTTTTGAAGGCATAAGTGAATATAAAAGAAGTTTTCTTCTCAATGAATGCTTTTTGCTTCACGTTTCTCGAGGTAAACATTCAATTATAATCTGTTTTAACCCAAAATGTAAAAAAATTCAACTTAAAATAAGTTATAAGATTATATAATCATTTAAAGGGAGAAATAAAGCTTTTGAAGGCATAAGTGACTATAAAAGAAGTTTTCTTCTCAATGAATGGTTTTTAGTTCACGTTTCCCGAGGTAGACATTCAATTATAATCTGTTTTAACTAAAAAAGTAAAAAAATTCAACTTAAAATCAATTATGAGATTATATGATCCTTTAAAGGCCTAAATAAAGCTTTTGAAGGCATAAGTGGCAATAAAAGAAGTTTTCTTCTCAATGAATGCTTTTTCCTTTACGTTTCCCAAGGTAAACATTCAATTATAATCTGTTTTACCCCAAAATGTAAAAAAATTCAACTTAAAATAAATTATAGGATTATATAATCATTTAAAGGGAGAAATAAAGCTTTTGAAGGCATAAGTGACTATAAAAGAAGTTTTCTTCTCAATGGATTCTTTTTCCTTCACGTTTCCCAAGGTAAACATTCAATTATAATCTGTTTTAACCCAAAATGTAAAAAAATTCAACTTAAAATAAGTTATAAGATTATATAATCATTTAAAGGGAGAAATAAAGCTTTTGACGGCATAAGTGACTATAAAAGAAGTTTTCTTCTCAATGAATGGTTTTTACATCACGTTTCTCGAGGTAAACATTCAATTATAATCTATTTTAACCCAAAATGTAAAAAAATTCAACTTAAAATAAGTTATAAGATTATATAATCATTTAAAAAAAGAAATAAAGCTTTTGAAGGCATAAGTGACTATAAAAGAAGTTTTCTTCTCAATGAATGCTTTTTCCTTCACGTTTCTCGAGGTAAACATTCAATTATAATCTGTTTTAACCCAAAATGTAAAAAAAATCAACTTAAAATAAGTTATAAGATTATATAATCATTTAAAGGGAGAAATAAAGCTTTTGAAGGCATAAGTGACTATAAAAGAAGTTTTCTTCTCAATGAATGGTTTTTGCATCACGTTTCCCGAGGTAAACATTCAATTATAATCTGTTGTAACTAAAAATGTAAAAAAATTCAACTTAAAATCAATTATGAGATTATATGATCATTTAAAGGCATAAATAAAGCTTTTGAAGGCATAAGTGACAATAAAAGAAGTTTTCTTTTCAATGAATGCTTTTTCCTTCACGTTTCCCAGGGTAAACATTCAATTATAATCTGTTTTACCCCAAAATGTAAAAAAATTCAACTTAAAATAAATTATAAGATTATATAATCATTTAAAGGGAGAAATAAAGCTTTTGAAGGCATAAGTGACTATAAAAGAAGTTTTCTTCTCAATGAATGGTTTTTGCATCATGTTTCTCGAGGTAAATATTCAATTATAATCTTTTTTTTAACCCAAAATGTAAAAAAATTCAACTTAAAATAAGTTATAAGATTATATAATCATTTAAAAAAAGAAATAAAGCTTTTGAAGGCGTAAGTGACTATAAAAGACGTTTCTTCTCAATGAATGGTTTTTGCATCACGTTTCCCGAGGTAAACATTCAATTATAATCTGTTTTAACCCAAAATGTAAAAAAAAGTCAACTTAAAATCAATTATGAGATTATATGATCATTTAAAGGCATAAATAAAGCTTTTGAAGGCATAAGTGACTATAAAAGAAGTTTTCTTCTCAATGAATGGTTTTTGCATCACGTTTCCCGAGGTAAACATTCAATTATAATCTGTTTTAACCCAAAACGTAAAAAAATTCAACTTAAAATAAGTTATAAGATTATATAATCATTTAAAGTGAGAAATAAAGCTTTTGAAGGCATAAGTGACTATAAAAGAAGTTTTCTTCTCAATGAATGGTTTTTGCTTCACGTTTCCCGAGGTAAACATTCAATTATAATCCGTTTTAACCCAAAATGTAAAAAAAATTCAACTTAAAATCAATTACGAGATTATATGATCATTTAA
Organism: Theobroma cacao; assembly: GCF_053813885.1. Classification (NCBI taxonomy): domain Eukaryota; kingdom Viridiplantae; phylum Streptophyta; class Magnoliopsida; order Malvales; family Malvaceae; genus Theobroma; species Theobroma cacao. The sequence goes on from NC_142643.1 coordinate 21,382,146, forward strand.
AGGCATAAATAAAGCTTTTGAAGGCATAAGTGACTATAAAAGAAGTTTTCTTCTCAATGAATGGTTTTTGCATCACGTTTCTCGAGGTAAACATTCAATTATAATATGTTTTAACCCAAAATTTAAAAAAATTCAACTTAAAATAAATTATAAGATTATATAATCATTTAAAGGGAGAAATAAAGCTTTTGAAGGCATAAGTGACTATAAAAGAAATTTTCTTCTCAATGAATGCTTTTTCCTTCACGTTTCCCAAGGTAAACATTCAATTATAATCTGTTCTAACCCAAAATGTAAAAAAATTCAACTTAAAATAAATTATAAGATTATATAATCATTTAAAGGGAGAAATAAAGCTTTTGAAGGCATAAGTGACTATAAAAGAAGTTTTCTTCTCAATGAATGGTTTTTGCATCACGTTTCCCGAGGTAAACATTCAATTATAATATGTTTTGACCAAAAATGTAAAAAAAATTCAACTTAAAATCGATTATGAGATTATATGATCATTTAAAGGCATAAATAAAGCTTTTGAAGGCATAAGTGACTATAAAAGAAGTTTTCTTCTCAATGAATGGTTTTTGCATCACGTTTCTCGAGGTAAACATTCAATTACAATCTGTTTTAACCCAAAATGTAAAAAAATTCAACTTAAAATAAGTTATAAGATTATATAATCATTTAAAGGGAGAAATAAAGCTTTTGAAGGCATAAGTGACTATAAAAGAAGTTTTCTTCTCAATGAATGCTTTTTCCTTCACGTTTCTCAAGGTAAACATTCAATTATAATCTGTTTTAACCCAAAATGTAAAAAAATTCAACTTAAAATAAGTTATAAGATTATATAATCATTTAAAAAAAGAAATAAAGCTTTTGAAGGCATAAGTGACTATAAAAGAAGTTTTCTTCTCAATGAATGCTTTTTCCTTCACGTTTCTCGAGGTAAACATTCAATTATAATCTGTTTTAACCCAAAATGTAAAAAAAATGAACTTAAAATAAGTTATAAGATTATATAATCATTTAAAGGGAGAAATAAAGCTTTTGAAGGCATAAGTGACTATAAAAGAAGTTTTCTTCTCAATGAATGCTTTTTCCTTCACGTTTCTCGAGGTAAACATTAATTATAATCTGTTTTAACCCAAAATGTAAAAAAAATCAACTTAAAATAAGTTATAAGATTATATAATCATTTAAAGGGAGAAATAAAGCTTTTGAAGGCATAAGTGACTATAAAAGAAGTTTTCTTCTCAATGAATGGTTCTTGCTTCACGTTTCCCGAGGTAAACATTCAATTATAATCTGTTTTAACCAAAAATGTAAAAAAAATTCAACTTAAAATCAATTATGAGATTATATGATCATTTAAAGGCATAAATAAAGCTTTTCAAGGCATAAGTGACTATAAAAGAAGTTTTCTTCTCAATGAATGGTTTTTGCATCACGTTTCTCGAGGTAAACATTCAATTATAATATGTTTTAACCCAAAATGTAAAAAAATTTAACTTAAAATAAGTTATAAGATTATATAATCATTTTAAAAAAGAAATAAAGGTTTTGAAGGCATAAGTGACTATAAAAGAAGTTTTCTTCTCAATGAATGGTTTTTGCTTCACGTTTCCCGAGGTAAACATTCAATTATAATCTGTTTTAACCCAAAATGTAAAAAAAATTCAACTTAAAATCAATTATGAAATTATATGATCATTTAAAGGCATAAATAAAGCTTTTGAAGGCATAAGTGACTATAAAAGAAGTTTTCTTCTCAATGAATTGTTTTTGCATCACGTTTCCCGAGGTAAACATTCATTTATAATCTGTTTTAACCCAAAACGTAAAAAAATTCAACTTAAAATAAGTTATAAGATTATATAATCATTCAAAGGGAGAAATAAAGCTTTTAAAGGCATAAGTGACTATAAAAGAAGTTTTCTTCTCAATGAATGGTTTTTGCATCACGTTTCCCGAGGTAAACATTCAATTATAATCTGTTTTTTAACCCAAAACGTAAAAAAATTCAACTTAAAATAAGTTATAAGATTATATAATCATTTAAAGGGAGAAATAAAGCTTTTGAAGGCATAAGTGACTATAAAAGAAGTTTTCTTCTCAATAAATGGTTTTTGCTTCACGTTTCCCGAGGTAAACATTCAATTATAATCCGTTTTAACCCAAAATGTAAAAAAATTTAACTTAAAATCAATTATGAGATTATATGATCGTTTAAAGGCATAAATAAAGCTTTTGAAGGAATAAGTGACTATAAAAGAAGTTTTCTTCTCAATGAATGGTTTTTGCATCACGTTTCTCGAGGTAAACATTCAATTATAATCTGTTTTAACCCAAAATGTAAAAAAATTCAACTTAAAATAAGTTATAAGATTATATAATCATTTAAAGGGAGAAATAAAGCTTTTGAAGGCATAAGTGACTATAAAAGAAATTTTCTTCTCAATGAATGCTTTTTCCTTCACGTTTCCCAAGGTAAACATTCAATTATAATCTGTTCTAACCCAAAATGTAAAAAAATTCAACTTAAAATAAATTATAAGATTATATAATCATTTAAAGGGAGAAATAAAGCTTTTGAAGGCATAAGTGACTATAAAAGAAGTTTTCTTCTCAATGAATGGTTTTTGCATCACGTTTCCCGAGGTAAACATTCAATTATAATATGTTTTGACCAAAAATGTAAAAAAAATTCAACTTAAAATCGATTATGAGATTATATGATCATTTAAAGGCATAAATAAAGCTTTTGAAGGCATAAGTGACTATAAAAGAAGTTTTCTTCTCAATGAATGGTTTTTGCATCACGTTTCTCGAGGTAAACATTCAATTACAATCTGTTTTAACCGAAAATGTAAAAAAATTCAACTTAAAATAAGTTATAAGATTATATAATCATTTAAAAAAAGAAATAAAGCTTTTGAAGGCATAAGTGACTATAAAAGAAGTTTTCTTCTCAATGAATGGTTTTTGCTTCACATTTCCCGAGGTAAACATTCAATTATAATCTGTTTTAACCCAAAATATAAAAAAAAATTCAACTTAAAATCAATTATGAGATTATATGATCATTTCAAGGCATAAACAAAGCTTTTGAAGGCATAAGTGACTATAAAAGAAGTTTTCTTCTCAATGAATGGTTTTTGCATCACGTTTCTCGAGGTAAACATTCAATTATAATCTGTTTTAACCCAAAATGTAAAAAAATTCAACTTAAAATAAGTTATAAGATTATATAATCATTTAAAGGGAGAAATAAAGCTTTTGAAGGCATAAGTGACTATAAAAGAAGTTTTCTTCTCAATGGATGCTTTTTCCTTCACGTTTCCCAAGGTAAACATTCAATTATAATCTGTTTTAACCCAAAATGTAAAAAAATTCAACTTAAAATAAGTTATAAGATTATATAATCATTTAAAGGGAGAAATAAAGCTTTTGAAGGCATAAGTGACTATAAAAGAAGTTTTCTTCTCAATGAATGCTTTTTCCTTCACGTTTCTCGAGGTAAACATTAATTATAATCTGTTTTAACCCAAAATGTAAAAAAAATCAACTTAAAATAAGTTATAAGATTATATAATCATTTAAAGGGAGAAATAAAGCTTTTGAAGGCATAAGTGACTATAAAAGAAGTTTTCTTCTCAATGAATGGTTCTTGCTTCACGTTTCCCGAGGTAAACATTCAATTATAATCTGTTTTAACCAAAAATGTAAAACAAATTCAACTTAAAATCAATTATGAGATTATATGATCATTTAAAGGCATAAATAAAGCTTTTGAAGGCATAAGTGACTATAAAAGAAGTTTTCTTCTCAATGAATGGTTTTTGCATCACGTTTCTCGAGGTAAACATTCAATTACAATCTGTTTTAACCCAAAATGTAAAAAAATTCAACTTAAAATAAGTTATAAGATTATATAATCATTTAAAAAAAGAAATAAAGCTTTTGAAGGCATAAGTGACTATAAAAGAAGTTTTCTTCTCAATGAATGGTTTTTGTTTCACGTTTCCCGAGGTAAACATTCAATTATAATCTGTTTTAACCCAAAATGTAAAAAAAATTCAACTTAAAATCAATTATGAAATTATATGATCATTTAAAGGCATAAATAAAGCTTTTGAAGGCATAAGTGACTATAAAAGAAGTTTTCTTCTCAATGAATTGTTTTTGCATCACGTTTCTCGAGGTAAACATTCATTTATAATCTGTTTTAACCCAAAACGTAAAAAAATTCAACTTAAAATAAGTTATAAGATTATATAATCATTCAAAGGGAGAAATAAAGCTTTTAAAGGCATAAGTGACTATAAAAGAAGTTTTCTTCTCAATGAATGGTTTTTGCATCACGTTTCCCGAGGTAAACATTCAATTATAATCTGTTTTTTAACCCAAAACGTAAAAAAATTCAACTTAAAATAAGTTATAAGATTATATAATCATTTAAAGGGAGAAATAAAGCTTTTGAAGGCATAAGTGACTATAAAAGAAGTTTTCTTCTCAATAAATGGTTTTTGCTTCACGTTTCCCGAGGTAAACATTCAATTATAATCCGTTTTAACCCAAAATGTAAAAAAATTTAACTTAAAATCAATTATGAGATTATATGATCGTTTAAAGGCATAAATAAAGCTTTTGAAGGAATAAGTGACTATAAAAGAAGTTTTCTTCTCAATGAATGGTTTTTGCATCACGTTTCTCGAGGTAAACATTCAATTATAATCTGTTTTAACCCAAAATGTTAAAAAATTCAACTTAAAATAAGTTATAAGATTATATAATCATTTAAAGGGAGAAATAAAGCTTTTGAAGGCATAAGTGACTATAAAAGAAATTTTCTTCTGAATGAATGCTTTTTCCTTCACGTTTCCCAAGGTAAACATTCAATTATAATCTGTTCTAACCCAAAATGTAAAAAAATTCAACTTAAAATAAATTATAAGATTATATAATCATTTAAAAGGAAAAATAAAGCTTTTGAAGGCATAAGTGACTATAAAAGAAGTTTTCTTCTCAATGAATGGTTTTTTCATCACGTTTCCCGAGGTAAACATTCAATTATAATATGTTTTGACCAAAAATGTAAAAAAAATTCAACTTAAAATCGATTATGAGATTATATGATCATTTAAAGGCATAAATAAAGCTTTTGAAGGCATAAGTGACTATAAAAGAAGTTTTCTTCTCAATGAATGGTTTTTGCATCACGTTTCTCGAGGTAAACATTCAATTACAATCTGTTTTAACCCAAAATGTAAAACAATTCAACTTAAAATAAGTTATAAGATTATATAAACATTTAAAAAAAGAAATAAAGCTTTTGAAGGCATAAGTGACTATAAAAGAAGTTTTCTTCTCAATGAATGGTTTTTGCTTCACATTTCCCGAGGTAAACATTCAATTATAATCTGTTTTAACCCAAAATGTAAAAAAAAATTCAACTTAAAATCAATTATGAGATTATATGATCATTTCAAGGCATAAACAAAGCTTTTGAAGGCATAAGTGACTATAAAAGAAGTTTTCTTCTCAATGAATGGTTTTTGCATCACGTTTCTCGAGGTAAACATTCAATTATAATCTGTTTTAACCCAAAATGTAAAAAAATTCAACTTAAAATAAGTTATAAGATTATATAATCATTTAAAAAAAGAAATAAAGCTTTTGAAGGCATAAGTGACTATAAAAGAAGTTTTCTTCTCAATGAATGCTTTTTCCTTCACGTTTCTCGAGGTAAACATTCAATTATAATCTGTTTTAACCCAAAATGTAAAAAAAATCAACTTAAAATAAGTTATAAGATTATATAATCATTTAAAGGGAGAAATAAAGCTTTTGAAGGCATAAGTGACTATAAAAGAAGTTTTCTTCTCAATGAATGGTTCTTGCTTCACGTTTCCCGAGGTAAACATTCAATTATAATCTGTTTTAACCAAAAATGTAAAACAAATTCAACTTAAAATCAATTATGAGATTATATGATCATTTAAAGGCATAAATAAAGCTTTTGAAGGCATAAGTGACTATAAAAGAAGTTTTCTTCTCAATGAATGGTTTTTGCATCACGTTTCTCAAGGTAAACATTCAATTACAATCTGTTTTAACCCAAAATGTAAAAAAATTCAACTTAAAATAAGTTATAAGATTATATAATCATTTAAAAAAAGAAATAAAGCTTTTGAAGGCATAAGTGACTATAAAAGAAGTTTTCTTCTCAATGAATGGTTTTTGCTTCACGTTTCTCGAGGTAAACATTCAATTATAATCTGTTTTAACCCAAAATGTAAAAAAAATTCAACTTAAAATCAATTATGAAATTATATGATCATTTAAAGGCATAAATAAAGCTTTTGAAGGCATAAGTGACTATAAAAGAAGTTTTCTTCTCAATGAATTGTTTTTGCATCACGTTTCCCGAGGTAAACATTCATTTATAATCTGTTTTAACCCAAAACGTAAAAAAATTCAACTTAAAATAAGTTATAAGATTATATAGTCATTCAAAGGGAGAAATAAAGCTTTTAAAGGCATAAGTGACTATAAAAGAAGTTTTCTTCTCAATGAATGGTTTTTGCATCACGTTTCCCGAGGTAAACATTCAATTATAATCTGTTTTTTAACCCAAAACGTAAAAAAATTCAACTTAAAATAAGTTATAAGATTATATAATCATTTAAAGGGAGAAATAAAGCTTTTGAAGGCATAAGTGACTATAAAAGAAGTTTTCTTCTCAATAAATGGTTTTTGCTTCACGTTTCCCGAGGTAAACATTCAATTATAATCCGTTTTAACCCAAAATGTAAAAAAATTTAACTTAAAATCAATTATGAGATTATATGATCGTTTAAAGGCATAAATAAAGCTTTTGAAGGAATAAGTGACTATAAAAGAAGTTTTCTTCTCAATGAATGGTTTTTGCATCACGTTTCTCGAGGTAAACATTCAATTATAATCTGTTTTAACTCAAAATGTTAAAAAATTCAACTTAAAATAAGTTATAAGATTATATAATCATTTAAAGGGAGAAATAAAGCTTTTGAAGGCATAAGTGACTATAAAAGAAATTTTCTTCTGAATGAATGCTTTTTCCTTCACGTTTCCCAAGGTAAACATTCAATTATAATCTGTTCTAACCCAAAATGTAAAAAAATTCAACTTAAAATAAATTATAAGATTATATAATCATTTAAAAGGAGAAATAAAGCTTTTGAAGGCATAAGTGACTATAAAAGAAGTTTTCTTCTCAATGAATGGTTTTTTCATCACGTTTCCCGAGGTAAACATTCAATTATAATATGTTTTGACCAAAAATGTAAAAAAAATTCAACTTAAAATCGATTATGAGATTATATGATCATTTAAAGGCATAAATAAAGCTTTTGAAGGCATAAGTGACTATAAAAGAAGTTTTCTTCTCAATGAATGGTTTTTGCATCACGTTTCTCGAGGTAAACATTCAATTACAATCTGTTTTAACCCAAAATGTAAAACAATTCAACTTAAAATAAGTTATAAGATTATATAATCATTTAAAAAAAGAAATAAAGCTTTTGAAGGCATAAGTGACTATAAAAGAAGTTTTCTTCTCAATGAATGGTTTTTGCTTCACATTTCCCGAGGTAAACATTCAATTATAATCTGTTTTAACCCAAAATGTAAAAAAAAATTCAACTTAAAATCAATTATGAGATTATATGATCATTTCAAGGCATAAACAAAGCTTTTGAAGGCATAAGTGACTATAAAAGAAGTTTTCTTCTCAATGAATGGTTTTTGCATCACGTTTCTCGAGGTAAACATTCAATTATAATCTGTTTTAACCCAAAATGTAAAAAAATTCAACTTAAAATAAGTTATAAGATTATATAATCATTTAAAGGGAGAAATAAAGCTTTTGAAGGCATAAGTGACTATAAAAGAAGTTTTCTTCTCAATGGATGCTTTTTCCTTCACGTTTCCCAAGGTAAACATTCAATTATATTCTGTTTTAACCCAAAATGTAAAAAAATTCAACTTAAAATAAGTTATAAGATTATATAATCATTTAAACGGAGAAATAAAGCTTTTGAAGGCATAAGTGACTATAAAAGAAGTTTTCTTCTCAATGAATGCTTTTTCCTTCACGTTTCTCGAGGTAAACATTCAATTATAATCTGTTTTAACCCAAAATGTAAAAAAATTCAACTTAAAATAAGTTATAAGATTATATAATCATTTAAAAAAAGAAATAAAGCTTTTGAAGGCATAAGTGACTATAAAAGAAGTTTTCTTCTCAATGAATCATTTTTCCTTCACGTTTCTCGAGGTAAACATTCAATTATAATCTGTTTTAACCCAAAATGTAAAAAAAATCAACTTAAAATAAGTTATAAGATTATATAATCATTTAAAGGGAGAAATAAAGCTTTTGAAGGCATAAGTGACTATAAAAGAAGTTTTCTTCTCAATGAATGGTTCTTGCTTCACGTTTCCCGAGGTAAACATTCAATTATAATCTGTTTTAACCAAAAATGTAAAAAAAATTCAACTTAAAATCAATTATGAGATTATATGATCATTTAAAGGCATAAATAAAGCTTTTGAAGGCATAAGTGACTATAAAAGAAGTTTTCTTCTCAATGAATGGTTTTTGCATCACGTTTCTCGAGGTAAACATTCAATTATAATATGTTTTAACCCAAAATGTAAAAAAATTCAACTTAAAATAAGTTATAAGATTATATAATCATTTAAAAAAAGAAATAAAGCTTTTGAAGGCATAAGTGACTATAAAAGAAGTTTTCTTCTCAATGAATGGTTTTTGCTTCACGTTTCCCGAGGTAAACATTCAATTATAATCTGTTTTAACCCAAAATGTAAAAAAAATTCAACTTAAAATCAATTATGAAATTATATGATCATTTAAAGGCATAAATAAAGCTTTTGAAGGCATAAGTGACTATAAAAGAAGTTTTCTTCTCAATGAATTGTTTTTGCATCACGTTTCCCGAGGTAAACATTCAATTATAATCTGTTTTAACCCAAAACATAAAAAAATTCAACTTAAAATAAGTTATAAGATTATATAATCATTCAAAGGGAGAAATAAAGCTTTTAAAGGCATAAGTGACTATAAAAGAAGTTTTCTTCTCAATGAATGGTTTTTGCATCACGTTTCCCGAGGTAAACATTCAATTATAATCTGTTTTTTAACCCAAAACGTAAAAAAATTCAACTTAAAATAAGTTATAAGATTATATAATCATTTAAAGGGAGAAATAAAGCTTTTGAAGGCGTAAGTGACTATAAAAGAAGTTTTCTTCTCAATAAATGGTTTTTGCTTCACGTTTCCTGAGGTAAACATTCAATTATAATCCGTTTTAACCCAAAATGTAAAAGAAATTTAACATAAAATCAATTATGAGATTATATGATCGTTTAAAGGCATAAATAAAGCTTTTGAAGGAATAAGTGACTATAAAAGAAGTTTTCTTCTCAATGAATGGTTTTTGCATCACGTTTCTCGAGGTAAACATTCAATTATAATCTGTTTTAACCCAAAATGTAAAAAAATTCAACTTAAAATAAGTTATAAGATTATATAATCATTTAAAGGGAGAAATAAAGCTTTTGAAGGCATAAGTGACTATAAAAGAAGTTTTCTTCTCAATGAATGGTTCTTGCTTCACGTTTCCCAAGGTAAACATTCAATTATAATCTGTTTTAACTAAAAATGTAAAAAAATTCAACTTAAAATCAATTATGAGATTATATGATCATTTAAAGGCATAAATAAAGCTTTTGAAGGCATAAGTGACAATAAAAGAAGTTTTCTTCTCAATGAATGCTTTTTCCTTCACGTTTCCCAAGGTAAACATTCAATTGTAATCTGTTTTACCCCAAAATGTAAAAAAATTCAACTTAAAATAAATTATAAGATTATATAATCATTTAAAGGGATAAATAAAGCTTTTAAAGGCATAAGTGACTATAAAAGAAGTTTTCTTCTCAATAAATGCTTTTTCCTTCACGTTTCCCAAGGTAAACATTCAATTATAAGCTGTTTTAACCCAAAATGTAAAAAAATTCAACTTAAAATAAGTTATAAGATTATATAATCATTTAAAGGGAGAAATAAAGCTTTTGAAGGCATAAGTGACTATAACAGAAGTTTTCTTCTCAATGAATGGTTTTTGCATCACGTTTCTCGAGGTAAACATTCAATTATAATCTGTTTTAACCCAAAATGTAAAAAAATTCAACTTAAAATAAGTTATAGGATTATATAATCATTGAAAAAAAGAAATAAAGCTTTTGAAGGCATAAGTGACTATAAAAGAAGTTTTCTTCTCAATGAATGCTTTTTCCTTCACGTTTCTCGAGGTAAACAATTATAATCTGTTTTAACCCAAAATGTAAAAAAATTCAACTTAAAATAAGTTATAAGATTATATAATCATTTAAAGGGAGAAATAAAGCTTTTGAAGGCATAAGTGACTATAAAAGAAGTTTTCTTCTCAATGAATGGTTCTTGCTTCACGTTTCCCCAGGTAAACATTCAATTATAATCTGTTTTAACTAAAAATGTAAAAAAATTCAACTTAAAATCAATTATGAGATTATATGATCATTTAAAGGCATAAATAAAGCTTTTGAAGGCATAAGTGACAATAAAAGAAGTTTTCTTCTCAATGAATGCTTTTTCCTTCACGTTTCCCAAGGTAAAGATTCAATTGTAATCTATTTTACCCCAAAATGTAAAAAACTTCAACTTAAAATAAATTATAAGATTATATAATCATTTAAAGGGAGAAATAAAGCTTTTGAAGGCATAAGTGACTATAAAAGAAGTTTTCTTCTCAATTAATGCTTTTTCCTTCACGTTTCCCAAGGTAAACATTCAATTATAATCTGTTTTAACCCAAAATGTAAAAAAATTCAACTTAAAATAAGTTATAAGATTATATAATCATTTAAAGGGAGAAATAAAGCTTTTGAAGGCATAAGTTACTATAAAAGAAGTTTTCTTCTCAATGAATGGTTTTTGCATCACGTTTGTCGAGGTAAACATTCAATTATAATCTGTTTTAACCCAAAATGTAAAAAAATTCAAATTAAAATAAGTTATATGATTATATAATCATTGAAAAAAAGAAATAAAGCTTTTGAAGGCATAAGTGACTATAAAAGAAGTTTTCTTCTCAATGAATGCTTTTTCCTTCACGTTTCTCGAGGTAAACAATTATAATCTATTTTAACCCAAAATATAAAAAAATTCAACTTAAAATAAGTTATAAGATTATATAATCATTTAAAGGGAGAAATAAAGCTTTTGAAGGCGTAAGTGACTATAAAAGAAGTTTTCTTCTCAATGAATGCTTTTTCCTTCACGTTTCCCAAGGTAAACATTCAATTATAATCTGTTCTAACCCAAAATGTAAAAAAATTCAACTTAAAATAAATTATAAGATTATATAATCATTTAAAGGGAGAAATAAAGCTTTTGAAGGCATAAGTGACTATAAAAGAAGTTTTCTTCTCAATGAATGCTTTTTCCTTCACGTTTCCCAAGGTAAACATTCAATTATAATCTGTTCTAACCCAAAATGTAAAAAAATTCAACTTAAAATAAATTATAAGATTATATAATCATTTAAAGGGAGAAATAAAGCTTTTGAAGGCATAAGTGACTATAAAAGAAGTTTTCTTCTCAATGAATGGTTTTTGTATCACGTTTCCCGAGGTAAACATTCAATTATAATCTGTTTTGACCAAAAATGTAAAAAAAATTCAACTTAAAATCGATTATGAGATTATATGATCATTTAAAGGCATAAATAAAGCTTTTGAAGGCATAAGTGACTATAAAAGAAGTTTTCTTCTCAATGAATGGTTTTTGCATCTCGTTTCTCGAGGTAAACATTCAATTATAATCTGTTTTAACCCAAAATGTAAAAAAATTCAACTTAAAATAAGTTATAAGATTATATAATCATTTAAAAAAAGAAATAAAGCTTTTGAAGGCATAAGTGACTATAAAAGAAGTTTTCTTCTCAATGAATGGTTTTTGCATCACGTTTCCCGAGGTAAACATTCAATTATAATCTGTTTTAACCCAAAATGTAAAAAAAATTCAACTTAAAATCAAGTATGAGATTATATGATCATTTAAAGGCATAAATAAAGCTTTTGAAGGCATAAGTGACTATAAAAGAAGTTTTTTTCGCAATGAATGGTTTTTGCATCACGTTTCCCGAGGTAAACATTCAATTATAATCTGTTTTAACCCAAAACGTAAAAAAATTCAACTTAAAATAAGTTATAAGATTATATAATCATTTAAAGTGAGAAATAAAGCTTTTGAAGGCATAAGTGACTATAAAAGAAGTTTTCTTCTCAATGAATGGTTTTTGCTTCACGTTTCCCGAGGTAAACAATCAATTATAATCCGTTTTAACCCAAAATGTAAAAAAAATTCAACTTAAAATCAATTACGAGATTATATGATCATTTAAAGGCATAAATAAAGCTTTTGAAGGCATAAGTGACTATAAAAGAAGTTTTCTTCTCAATGAATGGTTTTTGCATCACGTTTCTCGAGGTAAACATTCAATTATAATCTGTTTTAACCCAAAATTTAAAAAAATTCAACTTAAAATAAATCATAAGATTATATAATCATTTAAAGGGAGAAATAAAGCTTTTGAAGGCATAAGTGACTATAAAAGAAGTTTTCTTCTCAATGAATGCTTTTTCCTTCACGTTTCCCAAGGTAAACATTCAATTATAATCTGTTCTAACCCAAAATGTAAAAAAATTCAACTTAAAATAAATTATAAGATTATATAATCATTTAAAGGGAGAAATAAAGCTTTTGAAGGCATAAGTGACTATAAAAGAAGTGTTCTTCTCAATGAATGGTTTTTGCATCACGTTTCTCGAGGTAAACATTCAATTATAATCTGTTTTGACCAAAAATGTAAAAAAAATTCAACTTAAAATCGATTATGAGATTATATGATCATTTAAAGGCATAAATAAAGCTTTTGAAGGCATAAGTGACTATAAAAGAAGTTTTCTTCTCAATGAATGGTTTTTGCATCACGTTTCTCGAGGTAAACATTCAATTACAATCTGTTTTAACCCAAAATGTAAAAAAATTCAACTTAAAATAAGTTATAAGATTATATAATCATTTAAAAAAAGAAATAAAGCTTTTGAAGGCATAAGTGACTATAAAAGAAGTTTTCTTCTCAATGAATGGTTTTTGCTTCACATTTCCCGAGGTAAACATTCAATTATAATCTGTTTTAACCCAAAATGTAAAAAAAATTCAACTTAAAATCAATTATGAGATTATATGATCATTTCAAGGCATAAACAAAGCTTTTGAAGGCATAAGTGACTATAAAAGATGTTTTCTTCTCAATGAATGGTTTTTGCATCACGTTTCTTGAGGTAAACATTCAATTATAAGCTGTTTTAACCCAAAATGTAAAAAAATTCAACTTAAAATAAGTTATAAGATTATATAATCATTTAAAGGGAGAAATAAAGCTTTTGAAGGCATAAGTGACTATAAAAGAAGTTTTCTTCTCAATGGATGCTTTTTCCTTCACGTTTCCCAAGGTAAACATTCAATTATAATCTGTTTTAACCCAAAATGTAAAAAAATTCAACTTAAAATAAGTTATAAGATTATATAATCATTTAAAGGGAGAAATAAAGCTTTTGAAGGCATAAGTGACTATAAAAGAAGTTTTCTTCTCAATGAATGCTTTTTCCTTCACGTTTCTCGAGGTAAACATTCAATTATAATCTGTTTTAACCCAAAATGTAAAAAAATTCAACTTAAAATAAGTTATAAGATTATATAATCATTTAAAAAAAGAAATAAAGCTTTTGAAGGCATAAGTGACTATAAAAGAAGTTTTCTTCTCAATGAATGGTTTGTGCATCCCGTTTCTCGAGGTAAACATTCAATTATAATCTGTTTTAACCCAAAATGTAAAAAAAATCAACTTAAGATAAGTTATAAGATAATATAATCATTTAAAGGGAGAAATAAAGCTTTTGAAGGCATAAGTGACTATAAAAGAAGTTTTCTTCTCAATGAATGCTTTTTCCTTCACGTTTCTCGAGGTAAACATTCAATTATAAGCTGTTTTAACCCAAAATGTAAAAAAAATTCAACTTAAAATCAATTACGAGATTATATGATCATTTAAAGGCATAAATAAAGCTTTTGAAGGCATAAGCGACTATAAAAGAAGTTTTCTTCTCAATGAATGGTTTTTGTATCACGTTTCCCGAGGTAAACATTCAATTATAATCTGTTTTAACCCAAAACGTAAAAAAATTCAACTTAAAATAAGTTATAAGATTATATAATCATTCAAAGGGAGAAATAAAGCTTTTAATGGCATAAGTGACTATAAAAGAAGTTTTCTTCTCAATGAATGGTTTTTGCATCACGTTTCCCGAGGTAAACATTCAATTATAATCTGTTTTTTAACCCAAAACGTAAAAAAATTCAACTTAAAATAAGTTATAAGATTATATAATCATTTAAAGGGAGAAATAAAGCTTTTGAAGGCATAAGTGACTATAAAAGAAGTTTTCTTCTCAATGAATGGTTTTTGCTTCACGTTTCCCGAGGTAAACATTCAATTATAATCCGTTTTAACCCAAAATGTAAAAAAAATTTAACTTAAAATCAATTATGAGATTATATGATCATTTAAAGGCATAAATAAAGCTTTTGAAGGAATAAGTGACTATAAAAGAAGTTTTCTTCTCAATGAATGATTTTTGCATCACGTTTCTCGAGGTAAACATTCAATTATAATCTGTTTTAACCCAAAATGTAAAAAAATTCAACTGAAAATAAGTTATAAGATTATATAATCATTTAAAAAAAGAAATAAAGCTTTTGAAGGCATAAGTGACTATAAAAGAAGTTTTCTTCTCAATGAATGCTTTTTCCTTCACGTTTCTCGAGGTAAACATTAAATTATAATCTGTTTTAACCCAAAATGTAAAAAAAATCAACTTAAAATAAGTTATAAGATTATATAATCATTTAAAGGGAGAAATAAAGCTTTTGAAGGCATAAGTGACTATAAAAGAAGTTTTCTTCTCAATGAATGGTTCTTGCTTCACGTTTCCCAAGGTAAACATTCAATTATAATCTGTTTTAACTAAAAATGTAAAAAAATTCAACTTAAAATCAATTATGAGATTATATGATCATTTAAAGGCATAAATAAAGCTTTTGAAGGCATAAGTGACAATAAAAGAAGTTTTCTTCTCAATGAATGCTTTTTCCTTCACGTTTCCCAAGGTAAAGATTCAATTGTAATCTGTTTTACCCCAAAATGTAAAAAACTTCAACTTAAAATAAATTATAAGATTATATAATCATTTAAAGGGAGAAATAAAGCTTTTGAAGGCATAAGTGACTATAAAAGAAGTTTTCTTCTCAATGAATGCTTTTTCCTTCACGTTTCCCAAGGTAAACATTCAATTATAATCTGTTTTAACCCAAAATGTAAAAAAATTCAACTTAAAATAAGTTATAAGATTATATAATCATTTAAAGGGAGAAATAAAGCTTTTGAAGGCATAAGTGACTATAAAAGAAGTTTTCTTCTCAATGAATGCTTTTTCCTTCACGTTTCTCGAGGTAAACAATTATAATCTATTTTAACCCAAAATATAAAAAAATTCAACTTAAAATAAGTTATAAGATTATATAATCATTTAAAGGGAGAAATAAAGCTTTTGAAGGCGTAAGTGACTATAAAAGAAGTTTTCTTCTCAATGAATGCTTTTTCCTTCACGTTTCCCAAGGTAAACTTTCAATTATAACCTGTTCTAACCCAAAATGTAAAAAAATTCAACTTAAAATAAATTATAAGATTATATAATCATTTAAAGGGAGAAATAAAGCTTTTGAAGGCATAAGTGACTATAAAAGAAGTTTTCTTCTCAATGAATGCTTTTTCCTTCACGTTTCCCAAGGTAAACATTCAATTATAATCTGTTCTAACCCAAAATGTAAAAAAATTCAACTTAAAATAAATTATAAGATTATATAATCATTTAAAGGGAGAAATAAAGCTTTTGAAGGCATAAGTGACTATAAAAGAAGTTTTCTTCTCAATGAATGGTTTTTGTATCACGTTTCCCGAGGTAAACATTCAATTATAATCTGTTTTGACCAAAAATGTAAAAAAAATTCAACTTAAAATCGATTATGAGATTATATGATCATTTAAAGGCATAAATAAAGCTTTTGAAGGCATAAGTGACTATAAAAGAAGTTTTTTTCGCAATGAATGGTTTTTGCATCACGTTTCCCGAGGTAAACATTCAATTATAATCTGTTTTAACCCAAAACGTAAAAAAATTCAACTTAAAATAAGTTATAAGATTATATAATCATTTAAAGTGAGAAATAAAGCTTTTGAAGGCATAAGTGACTATAAAAGAAGTTTTCTTCTCAATGAATGGTTTTTGCATCTCGTTTCTCGAGGTAAACATTCAATTATAATCTGTTTTAACCCAAAATGTAAAAAAATTCAACTTAAAATAAGTTATAAGATTATATAATCATTTAAAAAAAGAAATAAAGCTTTTGAAGGCATAAGTGACTATAAAAGAAGTTTTCTTCTCAATGAATGGTTTTTGCATCACGTTTCCCGAGGTAAACATTCAATTATAATCTGTTTTAACCCAAAATGTAAAAAAAATTCAACTTAAAATCAAGTATGAGATTATATGATCATTTAAAGGCATAAATAAAGCTTTTGAAGGCATAAGTGACTATAAAAGAAGTTTTTTTCGCAATGAATGGTTTTTGCATCACGTTTCCCGAGGTAAACATTCAATTATAATCTGTTTTAACCCAAAACGTAAAAAAATTCAACTTAAAATAAGTTATAAGATTATATAATCATTTAAAGTGAGAAATAAAGCTTTTGAAGGCATAAGTGACTATAAAAGAAGTTTTCTTCTCAATGAATGGTTTTTGCTTCACGTTTCCCGAGGTAAACAATCAATTATAATCCGTTTTAACCCAAAATGTAAAAAAAATTCAACTTAAAATCAATTACGAGATTATATGATCATTTAAAGGCATAAATAAAGCTTTTGAAGGCATAAGTGACTATAAAAGAAGTTTTCTTCTCAATGAATGGTTTTTGCATCACGTTTCTCGAGGTAAACATTCAATTATAATCTGTTTTAACCCAAAATTTAAAAAAATTCAACTTAAAATAAATCATAAGATTATATAATCATTTAAAGGGAGAAATAAAGCTTTTGAAGGCATAAGTGACTATAAAAGAAGTTTTCTTCTCAATGAATGCTTTTTCCTTCACGTTTCCAAAGGTAAACATTCAATTATAATCTGTTCTAACCCAAAATGTAAAAAAATTCAACTTAAAATAAATTATAAGATTATATAATCATTTAAAGGGAGAAATAAAGCTTTTGAAGGCATAAGTGACTATAAAAGAAGTGTTCTTCTCAATGAATGGTTTTTGCATCACGTTTCTCGAGGTAAACATTCAATTATAATCTGTTTTGACCAAAAATGTAAAAAAAATTCAACTTAAAATCGATTATGAGATTATATGATCATTTAAAGGCATAAATAAAGCTTTTGAAGGCATAAGTGACTATAAAAGAAGTTTTCTTCTCAATGAATGGTTTTTGCATCACGTTTCTCGAGGTAAACATTCAATTACAATCTGTTTTAACCCAAAATGTAAAAAAATTCAACTTAAAATAAGTTATAAGATTATATAATCATTTAAAAAAAGAAATAAAGCTTTTGAAGGCATAAGTGACTATAAAAGAAGTTTTCTTCTCAATGAATGGTTTTTGCTTCACATTTCCCGAGGTAAACATTCAATTATAATCTGTTTTAACCCAAAATGTAAAAAAAATTCAACTTAAAATCAATTATGAGATTATATGATCATTTCAAGGCATAAACAAAGCTTTTGAAGGCATAAGTGACTATAAAAGATGTTTTCTTCTCAATGAATGGTTTTTGCATCACGTTTCTTGAGGTAAACATTCAATTATAAGCTGTTTTAACCCAAAATGTAAAAAAATTCAACTTAAAATAAGTTATAAGATTATATAATCATTTAAAGGGAGAAATAAAGCTTTTGAAGGCATAAGTGACTATAAAAGAAGTTTTCTTCTCAATGGATGCTTTTTCCTTCACGTTTCCCAAGGTAAACATTCAATTATAATCTGTTTTAACCCAAAATGTAAAAAAATTCAACTTAAAATAAGTTATAAGATTATATAATCATTTAAAGGGAGAAATAAAGCTTTTGAAGGCATAAGTGACTATAAAAGAAGTTTTCTTCTCAATGAATGCTTTTTCCTTCACGTTTCTCGAGGTAAACATTCAATTATAATCTGTTTTAACCCAAAATGTAAAAAAATTCAACTTAAAATAAGTTATAAGATTATATAATCATTTAAAAAAAGAAATAAAGCTTTTGAAGGCATAAGTGACTATAAAAGAAGTTTTCTTCTCAATGAATGGTTTGTGCATCCCGTTTCTCGAGGTAAACATTCAATTATAATCTGTTTTAACCCAAAATGTAAAAAAAATCAACTTAAGATAAGTTATAAGATAATATAATCATTTAAAGGGAGAAATAAAGCTTTTGAAGGCATAAGTGACTATAAAAGAAGTTTTCTTCTCAATGAATGCTTTTTCCTTCACGTTTCTCGAGGTAAACATTCAATTATAAGCTGTTTTAACCCAAAATGTAAAAAAAATTCAACTTAAAATCAATTACGAGATTATATGATCATTTAAAGGCATAAATAAAGCTTTTGAAGGCATAAGCGACTATAAAAGAAGTTTTCTTCTCAATGAATGGTTTTTGTATCACGTTTCCCGAGGTAAACATTCAATTATAATCTGTTTTAACCCAAAACGTAAAAAAATTCAACTTAAAATAAGTTATAAGATTATATAATCATTCAAAGGGAGAAATAAAGCTTTTAATGGCATAAGTGACTATAAAAGAAGTTTTCTTCTCAATGAATGGTTTTTGCATCACGTTTCCCGAGGTAAACATTCAATTATAATCTGTTTTTTAACCCAAAACGTAAAAAAATTCAACTTAAAATAAGTTATAAGATTATATAATCATTTAAAGGGAGAAATAAAGCTTTTGAAGGCATAAGTGACTATAAAAGAAGTTTTCTTCTCAATGAATGGTTTTTGCTTCACGTTTCCCGAGGTAAACATTCAATTATAATCCGTTTTAACCCAAAATGTAAAAAAAATTTAACTTAAAATCAATTATGAGATTATATGATCATTTAAAGGCATAAATAAAGCTTTTGAAGGAATAAGTGACTATAAAAGAAGTTTTCTTCTCAATGAATGATTTTTGCATCACGTTTCTCGAGGTAAACATTCAATTATAATCTGTTTTAACCCAAAATGTAAAAAAATTCAACTGAAAATAAGTTATAAGATTATATAATCATTTAAAAAAAGAAATAAAGCTTTTGAAGGCATAAGTGACTATAAAAGAAGTTTTCTTCTCAATGAATGCTTTTTCCTTCACGTTTCTCGAGGTAAACATTAAATTATAATCTGTTTTAACCCAAAATGTAAAAAAAATCAACTTAAAATAAGTTATAAGATTATATAATCATTTAAAGGGAGAAATAAAGCTTTTGAAGGCATAAGTGACTATAAAAGAAGTTTTCTTCTCAATGAATGGTTCTTGCTTCACGTTTCCCAAGGTAAACATTCAATTATAATCTGTTTTAACTAAAAATGTAAAAAAATTCAACTTAAAATCAATTATGAGATTATATGATCATTTAAAGGCATAAATAAAGCTTTTGAAGGCATAAGTGACAATAAAAGAAGTTTTCTTCTCAATGAATGCTTTTTCCTTCACGTTTCCCAAGGTAAAGATTCAATTGTAATCTGTTTTACCCCAAAATGTAAAAAACTTCAACTTAAAATAAATTATAAGATTATATAATCATTTAAAGGGAGAAATAAAGCTTTTGAAGGCATAAGTGACTATAAAAGAAGTTTTCTTCTCAATGAATGCTTTTTCCTTCACGTTTCCCAAGGTAAACATTCAATTATAATCTGTTTTAACCCAAAATGTAAAAAAATTCAACTTAAAATAAGTTATAAGATTATATAATCATTTAAAGGGAGAAATAAAGCTTTTGAAGGCATAAGTGACTATAAAAGAAGTTTTCTTCTCAATGAATGCTTTTTCCTTCACGTTTCTCGAGGTAAACAATTATAATCTATTTTAACCCAAAATATAAAAAAATTCAACTTAAAATAAGTTATAAGATTATATAATCATTTAAAGGGAGAAATAAAGCTTTTGAAGGCGTAAGTGACTATAAAAGAAGTTTTCTTCTCAATGAATGCTTTTTCCTTCACGTTTCCCAAGGTAAACTTTCAATTATAACCTGTTCTAACCCAAAATGTAAAAAAATTCAACTTAAAATAAATTATAAGATTATATAATCATTTAAAGGGAGAAATAAAGCTTTTGAAGGCATAAGTGACTATAAAAGAAGTTTTCTTCTCAATGAATGCTTTTTCCTTCACGTTTCCCAAGGTAAACATTCAATTATAATCTGTTCTAACCCAAAATGTAAAAAAATTCAACTTAAAATAAATTATAAGATTATATAATCATTTAAAGGGAGAAATAAAGCTTTTGAAGGCATAAGTGACTATAAAAGAAGTTTTCTTCTCAATGAATGGTTTTTGTATCACGTTTCCCGAGGTAAACATTCAATTATAATCTGTTTTGACCAAAAATGTAAAAAAAATTCAACTTAAAATCGATTATGAGATTATATGATCATTTAAAGGCATAAATAAAGCTTTTGAAGGCATAAGTGACTATAAAAGAAGTTTTCTTCTCAATGAATGGTTTTTGTATCTCGTTTCTCGAGGTAAACATTCAATTATAATCTGTTTTAACCCAAAATGTAAAAAAATTCAACTTAAAATAAGTTATAAGATTATATAATCATTTAAAAAAAGAAATAAAGCTTTTGAAGGCATAAGTGACTATAAAAGAAGTTTTCTTCTCAATGAATGGTTTTTGCATCACGTTTCCCGAGGTAAACATTCAATTATAATCTGTTTTAACCCAAAATGTAAAACAAATTCAACTTAAAATCAATTATGAGATTATATGATCATTTAAAGGCATAAATAAAGCTTTTGAAGGCATAAGTGACTATAAAAGAAGTTTTCTTCTCAATGAATGGTTTTTGCATCACGTTTCCCGAGGTAAACATTCAATTATAATCTGTTTTAACCCAAAACGTAAAAAAATTCAACTTAAAATAAGTTATAAGATTATATAATCATTTAAAGTGAGAAATAAAGCTTTTGAAGGCATAAGTGACTATAAAAGAAGTTTTCTTCTCAATGAATGGTTTTTGCATCACGTTTCCCGAGGCAAACATTCAATTATAATCCGTTTTAACCCAAAATGTAAAAAAAATTCAACTTAAAACAATTACGAGATTATATGATCATTTAAAGGCATAAATAAAGCTTTTGAAGGCATAAATGACTATAAAAGAAGTTTTCTTCTCAATGAATGGTTTTTGCATCACGTTTCCCGAGGTAAACATTCAATTATAATCTGTTTTAACCCAAAACGGAAAAAAATTCAACTTAAAATAAGTTATAAGATTATATAATCATTCAAAGGGGGAAATAAAGCTTTTAAAGGCATAAGTGACTATAAAAGAAGTTTTCTTCTCAATGAATGGTTTTTGCATCACATTTCCCGAGGTAAACATTCAATTATAATCTGTTTTTTAACCAAAAACGTAAAAAAATTCAACTTAAAATAAGTTATAAGATTATATAATCATTTAAAGGGAGAAATAAAGCTTTTGAAGGCATAAGTGACTATAAAAGAAGTTTTCTTCTCAATGAATGGTTTTTGCTTCACGTTTCCCGAGGTAAACATTCAATTATAATCCGTTTTAACCCAAAATGTAAAAAAATTTAACTTAAAATCAATTATGAGATTATATGATCATTTAAAGGCATAAATAAAGCTTTTGAAGGAATAAGTGACTATAAAAGAAGTTTTCTTCTCAATGAATGGTTTTTGCATCACGTTTCTCGAGGTAAACTTTCAATTATAATCTGTTTTAACCCAAAATGTGAAAAAATTCAACTTAAAATAAGTTATAAGATTATATAATCATTTAAAAAAAGAAATAAAGCTTTTGAAGGCATAAGTGACTATAAAAGAAGTTTTCTTCTCAATGAATGGTTTTTGCATCACGTTTCCCGAGGTAAACATTCAATTATAATCTGTTTTAACCAAAAATGTAAAAAGAATTCAACTTAAAATCAATTATGAGATTATATGATCATTTAAAGGCATAAATAAAGCTTTTGAAGGCATAAGTGACTATAAAAGAAGTTTTCTTCTCAATGAATGGTTTTTGCATCACGTTTCTCGAGGTAAACATTCAATTATAATCTGTTTTAACCCAAAATGTAAAAAAATTCAACTTAAAATAAGTTATAAGATTATATAATCATTTAAAAAAAGAAATAAAGCTTTTGAAGGCATAAGTGACTATAAAAGAAGTTTTCTTCTCAATGAATGGTTTTTGCTTCACGTTTCCCGAGGTAAACATTCAATTATAATCTGTTTTAACCCAAAATGTAAAAAAAATTCAACTTAAAATCAATTATGAAATTATATGATCATTTAAAGGCATAAATAAAGCTTTTGAAGGCATAAGTGACTATAAAAGAATTTTTCTTCTCAATGAATGGTTTTTGCATCACGTTTCCCGAGGTAAACATTCAATTATAATCTGTTTTAACCCAAAACGGAAAAAAATTCAACTTAAAATAAGTTATAAGATTATATAATCATTCAAAGGGAGAAATAAAGCTTTTAAAGGCATAAGTGACTATAAAAGAAGTTTTCTTCTCAATGAATGGTTTTTGCATCACGTTTCCCGAGGTAAACATTCAATTATAATCTGTTTTTTAACCCAAAACGTAAAAAAATTCAATTTAAAATAAGATATAAGATTATATAATCATTTAAAGGGAGAAATAAAGCTTTTGAAGGCATAAGTGACTATAAAAGAAGTTTTCTTCTCAATGAATTGTTTTTGCATCACGTTTCCCGAGGTAAACATTCAATTATAATCTGTTTTGACCAAAAATGTAAAAAAAATTCAACTTAAAATCGATTATGAGATTATATGATCATTTAAAGGCATAAATAAAGCTTTTGAAGGCATAAGTGACTATAAAAGAAGTTTTCTTCTCAATGAATGGTTTTTGCATCACGTTTCTCGAGGTAAACATTCAATTACAATCTGTTTTAACCCAAAATGTAAAAAAATTCAACTTAAAATAAGTTATAAGATTATATAATCATTTAAAAAAAGAAATAAAGCTTTTGAAGGCATAAGTGACTATAAAAGAAGTTTTCTTCTCAATGAATGGTTTTTGCTTCACATTTCCCGAGGTAAACATTCAATTATAGTCTGTTTTAACCCAAAATGTAAAAAAAATTCAACTTAAAATCAATTATGAGATTATATGATCATTTCAAGGCATAAACAAAGCTTTTGAAGGCATAAGTGACTATAAAAGAAGTTTTCTTCTCAATGAATGGTTTTTGCATCACGTTTCTTGAGGTAAACATTCAATTATAAGCTGTTTTAACCCAAAATGTAAAAAAATTCAACTTAAAATAAGTTATAAGATTATATAATCATTTAAAGGGAGAAATAAAGCTTTTGAAGGCATAAGTGACTATAAAAGAAGTTTTCTTCTCAATGGATGCTTTTTCCTTCACGTTTCCCAAGGTAAACATTCAATTATAATCTGTTTTAACCCAAAATGTAAAAAAATTCAACTTAAAATAAGTTATAAGATTATATAATCATTTAAAGGGAGAAATAAAGCTTTTGAAGGCATAAGTGACTATAAAAGAAGTTTTCTTCTCAATGAATGCTTTTTCCTTCACGTTTCTCGAGGTAAACATTCAATTATAATCTGTTTTTACCCAAAATGTAAAAAAATTCAACTTAAAATAAGTTATAAGATTATATAATCATTTAAAAAAAGAAATAAAGCTTTTGAAGGCATAAGTGACTATAAAAGAAGTTTTCTTCTCAATGAATGCTTTTTCCTTCACGTTTCTCGAGGTAAACATTCAATTATAATCTGTTTTAACCCAAAATGTAAAAAAAATCAACTTAAAATAAGTTATAAGATTATATAATCATTTAAAGGGAGAAATAAAGCTTTTGAAGGCATAAGTGACTATAAAAGAAGTTTTCTTCTCAATGAATGGTTCTTGCTTCACGTTTCCCGAGGTAAACATTCAATTATAATCTGTTTTAACCAAAAATGTAAAAAAAATTCAACTTAAAATCAATTATGAGATTATATGATCATTTAAAGGCATAAATAAAGCTTTTGAAGGCATAAGTGACTATAAAAGAAGTTTTCTTCTCAATGAATGGTTTTTGCATCACGTTTCTCGAGGTAAACATTCAATTATAATCTGTTTTAACCCAAAATGTAAAAAAATTCAACTTAAAATAAGTTATAAGATTATATAATCATTTAAAAAAAGAAATAAAGCTTTTGAAGGCATAAGTGACTATAAAAGAAGTTTTCTTCTCAATGAATGGTTTTTCCTTCACGTTTCTCGAGGTAAACATTCAATTATAATCTGTTTTAACCCAAAATGTAAAAAAAATTCAACTTAAAATCAATTATGAAATTATATGATCATTTAAAGGCATAAATAAAGCTTTTGAAGGCATAAGTGACTATAAAAGAAGTTTTCTTCTCAATGAATGGTTTTTGCATCACGTTTCCCGAGGTAAACATTCAATTATAATCTGTTTTAACCCAAAACGGAAAAAAATTCAACTTAAAATAAGTTATAAGATTATATAATCATTCAAAGGGAGAAATAAAGCTTTTAAAGGCATAAGTGACTATAAAAGAAGTTTTCTTCTCAATGAATGGTTTTTGCATCACGTTTCCCGAGGTAAACATTCAATTATAATCTGTTTTTTAACCCAAAACGTAAAAAAATTCAACTTAAAATAAGTTATAAGATTATATAATCATTTAAAGGGAGAAATAAAGCTTTTGAAGGCATAAGTGACTATAAAAGAAGTTTTCTTCTCAATGAATGGTTTTTGCATCACGTTTCCCGAGGTAAACATTCAATTATAATCTGTTTTGACCAAAAATGTAAAAAAAATTCAACTTAAAATCGATTATGAGATTATATGATCATTTAAAGGCATAAATAAAGCTTTTGAAGGCATAAGTGACTATAAAAGAAGTTTTCTTCTCAATGAATGGTTTTTGCATCACGTTTCTCGAGGTAAACATTCAATTACAATCTGTTTTAACCCAAAATGTAAAAAAATTCAACTTAAAATAAGTTATAAGATTATATAATCATTTAAAAAAAGAAATAAAGCTTTTGAAGGCATAAGTGACTATAAAAGAAGTTTTCTTCTCAATGAATGGTTTTTGCTTCACATTTCCCGAGGTAAACATTCAATTATAATCTGTTTTAACCCAAAATGTAAAAAAAATTCAACTTAAAATCAATTATGAGATTATATGATCATTTCAAGGCATAAACAAAGCTTTTGAAGGCATAAGTGACTATAAAAGAAGTTTTCTTCTCAATGAATGGTTTTTGCATCACGTTTCTTGAGGTAAACATTCAATTATAAGCTGTTTTAACCCAAAATGTAAAAAAATTCAACTTAAAATAAGTTATAAGATTATATAATCATTTAAAGGGAGAAATAAAGCTTTTGAAGGCATAAGTGACTATAAAAGAAGTTTTCTTCTCAATGGATGCTTTTTCCTTCACGTTTCCCAAGGTAAACATTCAATTATAATCTGTTTTAACCCAAAATGTTAAAAAATTCAACTTAAAATAAGTTATAAGATTATATAATCATTTAAAGGGAGAAATAAAGCTTTTGAAGGCATAAGTGACTATAAAAGAAGTTTTCTTCTCAATGAATGCTTTTTCCTTCACGTTTCTCGAGGTAAACATTCAATTATAATCTGTTTTTACCCAAAATGTAAAAAAATTCAACTTAAAATAAGTTATAAGATTATATAATCATTTAAAAAAAGAAATAAAGCTTTTGAAGGCATAAGTGACTATAAAAGAAGTTTTCTTCTCAATGGATGCTTTTTCCTTCACGTTTCCCAAGGTAAACATTCAATTATAATCTGTTTTAACCCAAAATGTAAAAAAATTCAACTTAAAATAAGTTATAAGATTATATAATCATTTAAAGGGAGAAATAAAGCTTTTGAAGGCATAAGTGACTATAAAAGAAGTTTTCTTCTCAATGAATGCTTTTTCCTTCACGTTTCTCGAGGTAAACATTCAATTATAATCTGTTTTTACCCAAAATGTAAAAAAATTCAACTTAAAATAAGTTATAAGATTATATAATCATTTAAAAAAAGAAATAAAGCTTTTGAAGGCATAAGTGACTATAAAAGAAGTTTTCTTCTCAATGAATGCTTTTTCCTTCACGTTTCTCGAGGTAAACATTCAATTATAATCTGTTTTAACCAAAAATGTAAAAAAAATTCAACTTAAAATCAATTATGAGATTATATGATCATTTAAAGGCATAAATAAAGCTTTTGAAGGCATAAGTGACTATAAAAGAAGTTTTCTTCTCAATGAATGGTTTTTGCATCACGTTTCTCGAGGTAAACATTCAATTATAATCTGTTTTAACCCAAAATGTAAAAAAATTCAACTTAAAATAAGTTATAAGATTATATAATCATTTAAAAAAAGAAATAAAGCTTTTGAAGGCATAAGTGACTATAAAAGAAGTTTTCTTCTCAATGAATGGTTTTTCCTTCACGTTTCCCGAGGTAAACATTCAATTATAATCTGTTTTAACCCAAAATGTAAAAAAAATTCAACTTAAAATCAATTATGAAATTATATGATCATTTAAAGGCATAAATAAAGCTTTTGAAGGCATAAGTGACTATAAAAGAAGTTTTCTTCTCAATGAATGGTTTTTGCATCACGTTTCCCGAGGTAAACATTCAATTATAATCTGTTTTAACCCAAAACGGAAAAAAATTCAACTTAAAATAAGTTATAAGATTATATAATCATTCAAAGGGAGAAATAAAGCTTTTAAAGGCATAAGTGACTATAAAAGAAGTTTTCTTCTCAATGAATGGTTTTTGCATCACGTTTCCCGAGGTAAACATTCAATTATAATCTGTTTTTTAACCCAAAACGTAAAAAAATTCAACTTAAAATAAGTTATAAGATTATATAATCATTTAAAGGGAGAAATAAAGCTTTTGAAGGCATAAGTGACTATAAAAGAAGTTTTCTTCTCAATGAATGGTTTTTGCATCACGTTTCCCGAGGTAAACATTCAATTATAATCTGTTTTGACCAAAAATGTAAAAAAAATTCAACTTAAAATCGATTATGAGATTATATGATCATTTAAAGGCATAAATAAAGCTTTTGAAGGAATAAGTGACTATAAAAGAAGTTTTCTTCTCAATGAATGGTTTTTGCATCACGTTTCTCGAGGTAAACTTTCAATTATAATCTGTTTTAACCCAAAATGTGAAAAAATTCAACTTAAAATAAGTTATAAGATTATATAATCATTTAAAAAAAGAAATAAAGCTTTTGAAGGCATAAGTGACTATAAAAGAAGTTTTCTTCTCAATGAATGGTTTTTGCATCACGTTTCCCGAGGTAAACATTCAATTATAATCTGTTTTAACCCAAAACGGAAAAAAATTCAACTTAAAATAAGTTATAAGATTATATAATCATTCAAAGGGAGAAATAAAGCTTTTAAAGGCATAAGGGACTATAAAAGAAGTTTTCTTCTCAATGAATGGTTTTTGCTTCACGTTTCCCGAGGTAAACATTCAATTATAATCCGTTTTAACCCAAAATGTAAAAAAAATTTAACTTAAAATCAATTATGAGATTATATGATCATTTAAAGGCATAAATAAAGCTTTTGAAGGAATAAGTGACTATAAAAGAAGTTTTCTTCTCAATGAATGGTTTTTGCATCACGTTTCTCGAGGTAAACTTTCAATTATAATCTGTTTTAACCCAAAATGTGAAAAAATTCAACTTAAAATAAGTTATAAGATTATATAATCATTTAAAAAAAGAAATAAAGCTTTTGAAGGCATAAGTGACTATAAAAGAAGTTTTCTTCTCAATGAATGGTTTTTGCATCACGTTTCCCGAGGTAAACATTCAATTATAATCTGTTTTTTAACCCAAAACGTAAAAAAATTCAACTTAAAATAAGTTATAAGATTATATAATCATTTAAAGGGAGAAATAAAGCTTTTGAAGGCATAAGTGACTATAAAAGAAGTTTTCTTCTCAATGAATGGTTTTTGCTTCACGTTTCCCGAGGTAAACATTCAATTATAATCCGTTTTAACCCAAAATGTAAAAAAAATTTAACTTAAAATCAATTATGAGATTATATGATCATTTAAAGGCTTAAATAAAGCTTTTGAAGGAATAAGTGTTTATAAAAGAAGTTTTCTTCTCAATGAATGGTTTTTGCATCACGTTTCTCGAGGTAAACATTCAATTACAATCTGTTTTAACCCAAAATGTAAAAAAATTCAACTTAAAATAAGTTATAAGATTATATAATCATTTAAAAAAAAAATAAAGCTTTTGAAGGCATAAGTGACTATAAAAGAAGTTTTCTTCTCAATGAATGGTTTTTGCTTCACATTTCCCGAGGTAAACATTCAATTATAGTCTGTTTTAACCCAAAATGTAAAAAAAATTCAACTTAAAATCAATTATGAGATTATATGATCATTTCAAGGCATAAACAAAGCTTTTGAAGGCATAAGTGACTATAAAAGAAGTTTTCTTCTCAATGAATGGTTTTTGCATCACGTTTCTTGAGGTAAACATTCAATTATAAGCTGTTTTAACCCAAAATGTAAAAAAATTCAACTTAAAATAAGTTATAAGATTATATAATCATTTAAAGGGAGAAATAAAGCTTTTGAAGGCATAAGTGACTATAAAAGAAGTTTTCTTCTCAATGGATGCTTTTTCCTTCACGTTTCCCAAGGTAAACATTCAATTATAATCTGTTTTAACCCAAAATGTAAAAAAATTCAACTTAAAATAAGTTATAAGATTATATAATCATTTAAAGGGAGAAATAAAGCTTTTGAAGGCATAAGTGACTATAAAAGAAGTTTTCTTCTCAATGAATGCTTTTTCCTTCACGTTTCTCGAGGTAAACATTCAATTATAATCTGTTTTTACCCAAAATGTAAAAAAATTCAACTTAAAATAAGTTATAAGATTATATAATCATTTAAAAAAAGAAATAAAGCTTTTGAAGGCATAAGTGACTATAAAAGAAGTTTTCTTCTCAATGAATGCTTTTTCCTTCACGTTTCTCGAGGTAAACATTCAATTATAATCTGTTTTAACCCAAAATGTAAAAAAAATCAACTTAAAATAAGTTATAAGATTATATAATCATTTAAAGGGAGAAATAAAGCTTTTGAAGGCATAAGTGACTATAAAAGAAGTTTTCTTCTCAATGAATGGTTCTTGCTTCACGTTTCCCGAGGTAAACATTCAATTATAATCTGTTTTAACCAAAAATGTAAAAAAAATTCAACTGAAAATCAGTTATGAGATTATATGATCATTTAAAGGCATAAATAAAGCTTTTGAAGGCATAAGTGACTATAAAAGAAGTTTTCTTCTCAATGAATGGTTTTTGCATCACGTTTCTCGAGGTAAACATTCAATTATAATCTGTTTTAACCCAAAATGTAAAAAAATTCAACTTAAAATAAGTTATAAGATTATATAATCATTTAAAAAAAGAAATAAAGCTTTTGAAGGCATAAGTGACTATAAAAGAAGTTTTCTTCTCAATGAATGGTTTTTCCTTCACGTTTTTCGAGGTAAACATTCAATTATAATCTGTTTTAACCCAAAATGTAAAAAAAATTCAACTTAAAATCAATTATGAAATTATATGATCATTTAAAGGCATAAATAAAGCTTTTGAAGGCATAAGTGACTATAAAAGAAGTTTTCTTCTCAATGAATGGTTTTTGCATCACGTTTCCCGAGGTAAACATTCAATTATAATCTGTTTTAACCCAAAACGGAAAAAAATTCAACTTAAAATAAGTTATAAGATTATATAATCATTCAAAGGGAGAAATAAAGCTTTTAAAGGCATAAGTGACTATAAAAGAAGTTTTCTTCTCAATGAATGGTTTTTGCATCACGTTTCCCGAGGTAAACATTCAATTATAATCTGTTTTTTAACCCAAAACGTAAAAAAATTCAACTTAAAATAAGTTATAAGATTATATAATCATTTAAAGGGAGAAATAAAGCTTTTGAAGGCATAAGTGACTATAAAAGAAGTTTTCTTCTCAATGAATGGTTTTTGCATCACGTTTCCCGAGGTAAACATTCAATTATAATCTGTTTTGACCAAAAATGTAAAAAAAATTCAACTTAAAATCGATTATGAGATTATATGATCATTTAAAGGCATAAATAAAGCTTTTGAAGGCATAAGTGACTATAAAAGAAGTTTTCTTCTCAATGAATGGTTTTTGCATCACGTTTCTCGAGGTAAACATTCAATTACAATCTGTTTTAACCCAAAATGTAAAAAAATTCAACTTAAAATAAGTTATAAGATTATATAATCATTTAAAAAAAGAAATAAAGCTTTTGAAGGCATAAGTGACTATAAAAGAAGTTTTCTTCTCAATGAATGGTTTTTGCTTCACATTTCCCGAGGTAAACATTCAATTATAATCTGTTTTAACCCAAAATGTAAAAAAAATTCAACTTAAAATCAATTATGAGATTATATGATCATTTCAAGGCATAAACAAAGCTTTTGAAGGCATAAGTGACTATAAAAGAAGTTTTCTTCTCAATGAATGGTTTTTGCATCACGTTTCTTGAGGTAAACATTCAATTATAAGCTGTTTTAACCCAAAATGTAAAAAAATTCAACTTAAAATAAGTTATAAGATTATATAATCATTTAAAGGGAGAAATAAAGCTTTTGAAGGCATAAGTGACTATAAAAGAAGTTTTCTTCTCAATGGATGCTTTTTCCTTCACGTTTCCCAAGGTAAACATTCAATTATAATCTGTTTTAACCCAAAATGTTAAAAAATTCAACTTAAAATAAGTTATAAGATTATATAATCATTTAAAGGGAGAAATAAAGCTTTTGAAGGCATAAGTGACTATAAAAGAAGTTTTCTTCTCAATGAATGCTTTTTCCTTCACGTTTCTCGAGGTAAACATTCAATTATAATCTGTTTTTACCCAAAATGTAAAAAAATTCAACTTAAAATAAGTTATAAGATTATATAATCATTTAAAAAAAGAAATAAAGCTTTTGAAGGCATAAGTGACTATAAAAGAAGTTTTCTTCTCAATGGATGCTTTTTCCTTCACGTTTCCCAAGGTAAACATTCAATTATAATCTGTTTTAACCCAAAATGTAAAAAAATTCAACTTAAAATAAGTTATAAGATTATATAATCATTTAAAGGGAGAAATAAAGCTTTTGAAGGCATAAGTGACTATAAAAGAAGTTTTCTTCTCAATGAATGCTTTTTCCTTCACGTTTCTCGAGGTAAACATTCAATTATAATCTGTTTTTACCCAAAATGTAAAAAAATTCAACTTAAAATAAGTTATAAGATTATATAATCATTTAAAAAAAGAAATAAAGCTTTTGAAGGCATAAGTGACTATAAAAGAAGTTTTCTTCTCAATGAATGCTTTTTCCTTCACGTTTCTCGAGGTAAACATTCAATTATAATCTGTTTTAACCAAAAATGTAAAAAAAATTCAACTTAAAATCAATTATGAGATTATATGATCATTTAAAGGCATAAATAAAGCTTTTGAAGGCATAAGTGACTATAAAAGAAGTTTTCTTCTCAATGAATGGTTTTTGCATCACGTTTCTCGAGGTAAACATTCAATTATAATCTGTTTTAACCCAAAATGTAAAAAAATTCAACTTAAAATAAGTTATAAGATTATATAATCATTTAAAAAAAGAAATAAAGCTTTTGAAGGCATAAGTGACTATAAAAGAAGTTTTCTTCTCAATGAATGGTTTTTCCTTCACGTTTCCCGAGGTAAACATTCAATTATAATCTGTTTTAACCCAAAATGTAAAAAAAATTCAACTTAAAATCAATTATGAAATTATATGATCATTTAAAGGCATAAATAAAGCTTTTGAAGGCATAAGTGACTATAAAAGAAGTTTTCTTCTCAATGAATGGTTTTTGCATCACGTTTCCCGAGGTAAACATTCAATTATAATCTGTTTTAACCCAAAACGGAAAAAAATTCAACTTAAAATAAGTTATAAGATTATATAATCATTCAAAGGGAGAAATAAAGCTTTTAAAGGCATAAGTGACTATAAAAGAAGTTTTCTTCTCAATGAATGGTTTTTGCATCACGTTTCCCGAGGTAAACATTCAATTATAATCTGTTTTTTAACCCAAAACGTAAAAAAATTCAACTTAAAATAAGTTATAAGATTATATAATCATTTAAAGGGAGAAATAAAGCTTTTGAAGGCATAAGTGACTATAAAAGAAGTTTTCTTCTCAATGAATGGTTTTTGCATCACGTTTCCCGAGGTAAACATTCAATTATAATCTGTTTTGACCAAAAATGTAAAAAAAATTCAACTTAAAATCGATTATGAGATTATATGATCATTTAAAGGCATAAATAAAGCTTTTGAAGGAATAAGTGACTATAAAAGAAGTTTTCTTCTCAATGAATGGTTTTTGCATCACGTTTCTCGAGGTAAACTTTCAATTATAATCTGTTTTAACCCAAAATGTGAAAAAATTCAACTTAAAATAAGTTATAAGATTATATAATCATTTAAAAAAAGAAATAAAGCTTTTGAAGGCATAAGTGACTATAAAAGAAGTTTTCTTCTCAATGAATGGTTTTTGCATCACGTTTCCCGAGGTAAACATTCAATTATAATCTGTTTTAACCCAAAACGGAAAAAAATTCAACTTAAAATAAGTTATAAGATTATATAATCATTCAAAGGGAGAAATAAAGCTTTTAAAGGCATAAGGGACTATAAAAGAAGTTTTCTTCTCAATGAATGGTTTTTGCTTCACGTTTCCCGAGGTAAACATTCAATTATAATCCGTTTTAACCCAAAATGTAAAAAAAATTTAACTTAAAATCAATTATGAGATTATATGATCATTTAAAGGCATAAATAAAGCTTTTGAAGGAATAAGTGACTATAAAAGAAGTTTTCTTCTCAATGAATGGTTTTTGCATCACGTTTCTCGAGGTAAACTTTCAATTATAATCTGTTTTAACCCAAAATGTGAAAAAATTCAACTTAAAATAAGTTATAAGATTATATAATCATTTAAAAAAAGAAATAAAGCTTTTGAAGGCATAAGTGACTATAAAAGAAGTTTTCTTCTCAATGAATGGTTTTTGCATCACGTTTCCCGAGGTAAACATTCAATTATAATCTGTTTTTTAACCCAAAACGTAAAAAAATTCAACTTAAAATAAGTTATAAGATTATATAATCATTTAAAGGGAGAAATAAAGCTTTTGAAGGCATAAGTGACTATAAAAGAAGTTTTCTTCTCAATGAATGGTTTTTGCTTCACGTTTCCCGAGGTAAACATTCAATTATAATCCGTTTTAACCCAAAATGTAAAAAAAATTTAACTTAAAATCAATTATGAGATTATATGATCATTTAAAGGCTTAAATAAAGCTTTTGAAGGAATAAGTGTTTATAAAAGAAGTTTTCTTCTCAATGAATGGTTTTTGCATCACGTTTCTCGAGGTAAACATTCAATTACAATCTGTTTTAACCCAAAATGTAAAAAAATTCAACTTAAAATAAGTTATAAGATTATATAATCATTTAAAAAAAAAATAAAGCTTTTGAAGGCATAAGTGACTATAAAAGAAGTTTTCTTCTCAATGAATGGTTTTTGCTTCACATTTCCCGAGGTAAACATTCAATTATAGTCTGTTTTAACCCAAAATGTAAAAAAAATTCAACTTAAAATCAATTATGAGATTATATGATCATTTCAAGGCATAAACAAAGCTTTTGAAGGCATAAGTGACTATAAAAGAAGTTTTCTTCTCAATGAATGGTTTTTGCATCACGTTTCTTGAGGTAAACATTCAATTATAAGCTGTTTTAACCCAAAATGTAAAAAAATTCAACTTAAAATAAGTTATAAGATTATATAATCATTTAAAGGGAGAAATAAAGCTTTTGAAGGCATAAGTGACTATAAAAGAAGTTTTCTTCTCAATGGATGCTTTTTCCTTCACGTTTCCCAAGGTAAACATTCAATTATAATCTGTTTTAACCCAAAATGTAAAAAAATTCAACTTAAAATAAGTTATAAGATTATATAATCATTTAAAGGGAGAAATAAAGCTTTTGAAGGCATAAGTGACTATAAAAGAAGTTTTCTTCTCAATGAATGCTTTTTCCTTCACGTTTCTCGAGGTAAACATTCAATTATAATCTGTTTTTACCCAAAATGTAAAAAAATTCAACTTAAAATAAGTTATAAGATTATATAATCATTTAAAAAAAGAAATAAAGCTTTTGAAGGCATAAGTGACTATAAAAGAAGTTTTCTTCTCAATGAATGCTTTTTCCTTCACGTTTCTCGAGGTAAACATTCAATTATAATCTGTTTTAACCCAAAATGTAAAAAAAATCAACTTAAAATAAGTTATAAGATTATATAATCATTTAAAGGGAGAAATAAAGCTTTTGAAGGCATAAGTGACTATAAAAGAAGTTTTCTTCTCAATGAATGGTTCTTGCTTCACGTTTCCCGAGGTAAACATTCAATTATAATCTGTTTTAACCAAAAATGTAAAAAAAATTCAACTGAAAATCAGTTATGAGATTATATGATCATTTAAAGGCATAAATAAAGCTTTTGAAGGCATAAGTGACTATAAAAGAAGTTTTCTTCTCAATGAATGGTTTTTGCATCACGTTTCTCGAGGTAAACATTCAATTATAATCTGTTTTAACCCAAAATGTAAAAAAATTCAACTTAAAATAAGTTATAAGATTATATAATCATTTAAAAAAAGAAATAAAGCTTTTGAAGGCATAAGTGACTATAAAAGAAGTTTTCTTCTCAATGAATGGTTTTTCCTTCACGTTTCTCGAGGTAAACATTCAATTATAATCTGTTTTAACCCAAAATGTAAAAAAAATTCAACTTAAAATCAATTATGAAATTATATGATCATTTAAAGGCATAAATAAAGCTTTTGAAGGCATAAGTGACTATAAAAGAAGTTTTCTTCTCAATGAATGGTTTTTGCATCACGTTTCCCGAGGTAAACATTCAATTATAATCTGTTTTAACCCAAAACGGAAAAAAATTCAACTTAAAATAAGTTATAAGATTATATAATCATTCAAAGGGAGAAATAAAGCTTTTAAAGGCATAAGTGACTATAAAAGAAGTTTTCTTCTCAATGAATGGTTTTTGCATCACGTTTCCCGAGGTAAACATTCAATTATAATCTGTTTTTTAACCCAAAACGTAAAAAAATTCAACTTAAAATAAGTTATAAGATTATATAATCATTTAAAGGGAGAAATAAAGCTTTTGAAGGCATAAGTGACTATAAAAGAAGTTTTCTTCTCAATGAATGGTTTTTGCATCACGTTTCCCGAGGTAAACATTCAATTATAATCTGTTTTGACCAAAAATGTAAAAAAAATTCAACTTAAAATCGATTATGAGATTATATGATCATTTAAAGGCATAAATAAAGCTTTTGAAGGCATAAGTGACTATAAAAGAAGTTTTCTTCTCAATGAATGGTTTTTGCATCACGTTTCTCGAGGTAAACATTCAATTACAATCTGTTTTAACCCAAAATGTAAAAAAATTCAACTTAAAATAAGTTATAAGATTATATAATCATTTAAAAAAAGAAATAAAGCTTTTGAAGGCATAAGTGACTATAAAAGAAGTTTTCTTCTCAATGAATGGTTTTTGCTTCACATTTCCCGAGGTAAACATTCAATTATAATCTGTTTTAACCCAAAATGTAAAAAAAATTCAACTTAAAATCAATTATGAGATTATATGATCATTTCAAGGCATAAACAAAGCTTTTGAAGGCATAAGTGACTATAAAAGAAGTTTTCTTCTCAATGAATGGTTTTTGCATCACGTTTCTTGAGGTAAACATTCAATTATAAGCTGTTTTAACCCAAAATGTAAAAAAATTCAACTTAAAATAAGTTATAAGATTATATAATCATTTAAAGGGAGAAATAAAGCTTTTGAAGGCATAAGTGACTATAAAAGAAGTTTTCTTCTCAATGGATGCTTTTTCCTTCACGTTTCCCAAGGTAAACATTCAATTATAATCTGTTTTAACCCAAAATGTAAAAAAATTCAACTTAAAATAAGTTATAAGATTATATAATCATTTAAAGGGAGAAATAAAGCTTTTGAAGGCATAAGTGACTATAAAAGAAGTTTTCTTCTCAATGAATGCTTTTTCCTTCACGTTTCTCGAGGTAAACATTCAATTATAATCTGTTTTTACCCAAAATGTAAAAAAATTCAACTTAAAATAAGTTATAAGATTATATAATCATTTAAAAAAAGAAATAAAGCTTTTGAAGGCATAAGTGACTATAAAAGAAGTTTTCTTCTCAATGGATGCTTTTTCCTTCACGTTTCCCAAGGTAAACATTCAATTATAATCTGTTTTAACCCAAAATGTAAAAAAATTCAACTTAAAATAAGTTATAAGATTATATAATCATTTAAAGGGAGAAATAAAGCTTTTGAAGGCATAAGTGACTATAAAAGAAGTTTTCTTCTCAATGAATGCTTTTTCCTTCACGTTTCTCGAGGTAAACATTCAATTATAATCTGTTTTTACCCAAAATGTAAAAAAATTCAACTTAAAATAAGTTATAAGATTATATAATCATTTAAAAAAAGAAATAAAGCTTTTGAAGGCATAAGTGACTATAAAAGAAGTTTTCTTCTCAATGAATGCTTTTTCCTTCACGTTTCTCGAGGTAAACATTCAATTATAATCTGTTTTAACCAAAAATGTAAAAAAAATTCAACTTAAAATCAATTATGAGATTATATGATCATTTAAAGGCATAAATAAAGCTTTTGAAGGCATAAGTGACTATAAAAGAAGTTTTCTTCTCAATGAATGGTTTTTGCATCACGTTTCTCGAGGTAAACATTCAATTATAATCTGTTTTAACCCAAAATGTAAAAAAATTCAACTTAAAATAAGTTATAAGATTATATAATCATTTAAAAAAAGAAATAAAGCTTTTGAAGGCATAAGTGACTATAAAAGAAGTTTTCTTCTCAATGAATGGTTTTTCCTTCACGTTTCCCGAGGTAAACATTCAATTATAATCTGTTTTAACCCAAAATGTAAAAAAAATTCAACTTAAAATCAATTATGAAATTATATGATCATTTAAAGGCATAAATAAAGCTTTTGAAGGCATAAGTGACTATAAAAGAAGTTTTCTTCTCAATGAATGGTTTTTGCATCACGTTTCCCGAGGTAAACATTCAATTATAATCTGTTTTAACCCAAAACGGAAAAAAATTCAACTTAAAATAAGTTATAAGATTATATAATCATTCAAAGGGAGAAATAAAGCTTTTAAAGGCATAAGTGACTATAAAAGAAGTTTTCTTCTCAATGAATGGTTTTTGCATCACGTTTCCCGAGGTAAACATTCAATTATAATCTGTTTTTTAACCCAAAACGTAAAAAAATTCAACTTAAAATAAGTTATAAGATTATATAATCATTTAAAGGGAGAAATAAAGCTTTTGAAGGCATAAGTGACTATAAAAGAAGTTTTCTTCTCAATGAATGGTTTTTGCATCACGTTTCCCGAGGTAAACATTCAATTATAATCTGTTTTGACCAAAAATGTAAAAAAAATTCAACTTAAAATCGATTATGAGATTATATGATCATTTAAAGGCATAAATAAAGCTTTTGAAGGAATAAGTGACTATAAAAGAAGTTTTCTTCTCAATGAATGGTTTTTGCATCACGTTTCTCGAGGTAAACTTTCAATTATAATCTGTTTTAACCCAAAATGTGAAAAAATTCAACTTAAAATAAGTTATAAGATTATATAATCATTTAAAAAAAGAAATAAAGCTTTTGAAGGCATAAGTGACTATAAAAGAAGTTTTCTTCTCAATGAATGGTTTTTGCATCACGTTTCCCGAGGTAAACATTCAATTATAATCTGTTTTAACCCAAAACGGAAAAAAATTCAACTTAAAATAAGTTATAAGATTATATAATCATTCAAAGGGAGAAATAAAGCTTTTAAAGGCATAAGGGACTATAAAAGAAGTTTTCTTCTCAATGAATGGTTTTTGCTTCACGTTTCCCGAGGTAAACATTCAATTATAATCCGTTTTAACCCAAAATGTAAAAAAAATTTAACTTAAAATCAATTATGAGATTATATGATCATTTAAAGGCATAAATAAAGCTTTTGAAGGAATAAGTGACTATAAAAGAAGTTTTCTTCTCAATGAATGGTTTTTGCATCACGTTTCTCGAGGTAAACTTTCAATTATAATCTGTTTTAACCCAAAATGTGAAAAAATTCAACTTAAAATAAGTTATAAGATTATATAATCATTTAAAAAAAGAAATAAAGCTTTTGAAGGCATAAGTGACTATAAAAGAAGTTTTCTTCTCAATGAATGGTTTTTGCATCACGTTTCCCGAGGTAAACATTCAATTATAATCTGTTTTTTAACCCAAAACGTAAAAAAATTCAACTTAAAATAAGTTATAAGATTATATAATCATTTAAAGGGAGAAATAAAGCTTTTGAAGGCATAAGTGACTATAAAAGAAGTTTTCTTCTCAATGAATGGTTTTTGCTTCACGTTTCCCGAGGTAAACATTCAATTATAATCCGTTTTAACCCAAAATGTAAAAAAAATTTAACTTAAAATCAATTATGAGATTATATGATCATTTAAAGGCATAAATAAAGCTTTTGAAGGAATAAGTGTTTATAAAAGAAGTTTTCTTCTCAATGAATGGTTTTTGCATCACGTTTCTCGAGGTAAACTTTGAATTATAATCTGTTTTAACCCAAAATGTGAAAAAATTCAACTTAAAATAAGTTATAAGATTATATAATCATTTAAAAAAAGAAATAAAGCTTTTGAAGGCATAAGTGACTATAAAAGAAGTTTTCTTCTCAATGAATGCTTTTTCCTTCACGTTTCTCGAGGTAAACATTAAATTATAATCTGTTTTAACCCAAAATGTAAAAAAAATCAACTTAAAATAAGTTATAAGATTATATAATCATTTAAAGGGAGAAATAAAGCTTTTGAAGGCATAAGTGACTATAAAAGAAGTTTTCTTCGCAATGAATGGTTCTTGCTTCACGTTTCCCAAGGTAAACATTCAATTATAATCTGTTTTAACTAAAAATGTAAAAAAAATTCAACTTAAAATCAATTATGAGATTATATGATCATTTCAAGGCATAAACAAAGCTTTTGAAGGCATAAGTGACTATAAAAGAAGTTTTCTTCTCAATGAATGGTTTTTGCATCACGTTTCTTGAGGTAAACATTCAATTATAAGCTGTTTTAACCCAAAATGTAAAAAAATTCAACTTAAAATAAGTTATAAGATTATATAATCATTTAAAGGGAGAAATAAAGCTTTTGAAGGCATAAGTGACTATAAAAGAAGTTTTCTTCTCAATGGATGCTTTTTCCTTCACGTTTCCCAAGGTAAACATTCAATTATAATCTGTTTTAACCCAAAATGTAAAAAAATTCAACTTAAAATAAGTTATAAGATTATATAATCATTTAAAGGGAGAAATAAAGCTTTTGAAGGCATAAGTGACTATAAAAGAAGTTTTCTTCTCAATGAATGCTTTTTCCTTCACGTTTCTCGAGGTAAACATTCAATTATAATCTGTTTTTACCCAAAATGTAAAAAAATTCAACTTAAAATAAGTTATAAGATTATATAATCATTTAAAAAAAGAAATAAAGCTTTTGAAGGCATAAGTGACTATAAAAGAAGTTTTCTTCTCAATGAATGCTTTTTCCTTCACGTTTCTCGAGGTAAACATTCAATTATAATCTGTTTTAACCCAAAATGTAAAAAAAATCAACTTAAAATAAGTTATAAGATTATATAATCATTTAAAGGGAGAAATAAAGCTTTTGAAGGCATAAGTGACTATAAAAGAAGTTTTCTTCTCAATGAATGGTTTTTTCATCACGTTTCCCGAGGTAAACATTCAATTATAATATGTTTTGACCAAAAATGTAAAAAAAATTCAACTTAAAATCGATTATGAGATTATATGATCATTTAAAGGCATAAATAAAGCTTTTGAAGGCATAAGTGACTATAAAAGAAGTTTTCTTCTCAATGAATGGTTTTTGCATCACGTTTCTCGAGGTAAACATTCAATTATAATCTGTTTTAACCCAAAATGTAAAAAAATTCAACTTAAAATAAGTTATAAGATTATATAATCATTTAAAAAAAGAAATAAAGCTTTTGAAGGCATAAGTGACTATAAAAGAAGTTTTCTTCTCAATGAATGGTTTTTCCTTCACGTTTCTCGAGGTAAACATTCAATTATAATCTGTTTTAACCCAAAATGTAAAAAAAATTCAACTTAAAATCAATTATGAAATTATATGATCATTTAAAGGCATAAATAAAGCTTTTGAAGGCATAAGTGACTATAAAAGAAGTTTTCTTCTCAATGAATGGTATTTGCATCACGTTTCCCGAGGTAAACATTCAATTATAATCTGTTTTAACCCAAAACGGAAAAAAATTCACCTTAAAATAAGTTATAAGATTATATAATCATTCAAAGGGAGAAATAAAGCTTTTAAAGGCATAAGTGACTATAAAAGAAGTTTTCTTCTCAATGAATGGTTTTTGCATCACGTTTCCCGAGGTAAACATTCAATTATAATCTGTTTTTTAACCCAAAACGTAAAAAAATTCAACTTAAAATAAGTTATAAGATTATATAATCATTTAAAGGGAGAAATAAAGCTTTTGAAGGCATAAGTGACTATAAAAGAAGTTTTCTTCTCAATGAATGGTTTTTGCATCACGTTTCCCGAGGTAAACATTCAATTATAATCTGTTTTGACCAAAAATGTAAAAAAAATTCAACTTAAAATCGATTATGAGATTATATGATCATTTAAAGGCATAAATAAAGCTTTTGAAGGCATAAGTGACTATAAAAGAAGTTTTCTTCTCAATGAATGGTTTTTGCATCACGTTTCTCGAGGTAAACATTCAATTACAATCTGTTTTAACCCAAAATGTAAAAAAATTCAACTTAAAATCAATTATGAGATTATATGATCATTTCAAGGCATAAACAAAGCTTTTGAAGGCATAAGTGACTATAAAAGAAGTTTTCTTCTCAATGAATGGTTTTTGCATCACGTTTCTTGAGGTAAACATTCAATTATAAGCTGTTTTAACCCAAAATGTAAAAAAATTCAACTTAAAATAAGTTATAAGATTATATAATCATTTAAAGGGAGAAATAAAGCTTTTGAAGGCATAAGTGACTATAAAAGAAGTTTTCTTCTCAATGGATGCTTTTTCCTTCACGTTTCCCAAGGTAAACATTCAATTATAATCTGTTTTAACCCAAAATGTAAAAAAATTCAACTTAAAATAAGTTATAAGATTATATAATCATTTAAAGGGAGAAATAAAGCTTTTGAAGGCATAAGTGACTATAAAAGAAGTTTTCTTCTCAATGAATGCTTTTTCCTTCACGTTTCTCGAGGTAAACATTCAATTATAATCTGTTTTGACCAAAAATGTAAAAAAATTCAACTTAAAATAAGTTATAAGATTATATAATCATTTAAAAAAAAAAATAAAGCTTTTGAAGGCATAAGTGACTATAAAAGAAGTTTTCTTCTCAATGGATGCTTTTTCCTTCACGTTTCCCAAGGTAAACATTCAATTATAATCTGTTTTAACCCAAAATGTAAAAAAATTCAACTTAAAATAAGTTATAAGATTATATAATCATTTAAAGGGAGAAATAAAGCTTTTGAAGGCATAAGTGACTATAAAAGAAGTTTTCTTCTCAATGAATGCTTTTTCCTTCACGTTTCTCGAGGTAAACATTCAATTATAATCTGTTTTTACCCAAAATGTAAAAAAATTCAACTTAAAATAAGTTATAAGATTATATAATCATTTAAAAAAAGAAATAAAGCTTTTGAAGGCATAAGTGACTATAAAAGAAGTTTTCTTCTCAATGAATGCTTTTTCCTTCACGTTTCTCGAGGTAAACATTCAATTATAATCTGTTTTAACCAAAAATGTAAAAAAAATTCAACTTAAAATCAATTATGAGATTATATGATCATTTAAAGGCATAAATAAAGCTTTTGAAGGCATAAGTGAATATAAAAGAAGTTTTCTTCTCAATGAATGGTTTTTGCATCACGTTTCTCGAGGTAAACATTCAATTATAATCTGTTTTAACCCAAAATGTAAAAAAATTCAACTTAAAATAAGTTATAAGATTATATAATCATTTAAAAAAAGAAATAAAGCTTTTGAAGGCATAAGTGACTATAAAAGAAGTTTTCTTCTCAATGAATGGTTTTTCCTTCACGTTTCCCGAGGTAAACATTCAATTATAATCTGTTTTAACCCAAAATGTAAAAAAAATTCAACTTAAAATCAATTATGAAATTATATGATCATTTAAAGGCATAAATAAAGCTTTTGAAGGCATAAGTGACTATAAAAGAAGTTTTCTTCTCAATGAATGGTTTTTGCATCACGTTTCCCGAGGTAAACATTCAATTATAATCTGTTTTAACCCAAAACGGAAAAAAATTCAACTTAAAATAAGTTATAAGATTATATAATCATTCAAAGGGAGAAATAAAGCTTTTAAAGGCATAAGTGACTATAAAAGAAGTTTTCTTCTCAATGAATGGTTTTTGCATCACGTTTCCCGAGGTAAACATTCAATTATAATCTGTTTTTTAACCCAAAACGTAAAAAAATTCAACTTAAAATAAGTTATAAGATTATATAATCATTTAAAGGGAGAAATAAAGCTTTTGAAGGCATAAGTGACTATAAAAGAAGTTTTCTTCTCAATGAATGGTTTTTGCATCACGTTTCCCGAGGTAAACATTCAATTATAATCTGTTTTGACCAAAAATGTAAAAAAAATTCAACTTAAAATCGATTATGAGATTATATGATCATTTAAAGGCATAAATAAAGCTTTTGAAGGAATAAGTGACTATAAAAGAAGTTTTCTTCTCAATGAATGGTTTTTGCATCACGTTTCTCGAGGTAAACTTTCAATTATAATCTGTTTTAACCCAAAATGTGAAAAAATTCAACTTAAAATAAGTTATAAGATTATATAATCATTTAAAAAAAGAAATAAAGCTTTTGAAGGCATAAGTGACTATAAAAGAAGTTTTCTTCTCAATGAATGGTTTTTGCATCACGTTTCCCGAGGTAAACATTCAATTATAATCTGTTTTAACCCAAAACGGAAAAAAATTCAACTTAAAATAAGTTATAAGATTATATAATCATTCAAAGGGAGAAATAAAGCTTTTAAAGGCATAAGGGACTATAAAAGAAGTTTTCTTCTCAATGAATGGTTTTTGCTTCACGTTTCCCGAGGTAAACATTCAATTATAATCCGTTTTAACCCAAAATGTAAAAAAAATTTAACTTAAAATCAATTATGAGATTATATGATCATTTAAAGGCATAAATAAAGCTTTTGAAGGAATAAGTGACTATAAAAGAAGTTTTCTTCTCAATGAATGGTTTTTGCATCACGTTTCTCGAGGTAAACTTTCAATTATAATCTGTTTTAACCCAAAATGTGAAAAAATTCAACTTAAAATAAGTTATAAGATTATATAATCATTTAAAAAAAGAAATAAAGCTTTTGAAGGCATAAGTGACTATAAAAGAAGTTTTCTTCTCAATGAATGGTTTTTGCATCACGTTTCCCGAGGTAAACATTCAATTATAATCTGTTTTTTAACCCAAAACGTAAAAAAATTCAACTTAAAATAAGTTATAAGATTATATAATCATTTAAAGGGAGAAATAAAGCTTTTGAAGGCATAAGTGACTATAAAAGAAGTTTTCTTCTCAATGAATGGTTTTTGCTTCACGTTTCCCGAGGTAAACATTCAATTATAATCCGTTTTAACCCAAAATGTAAAAAAAATTTAACTTAAAATCAATTATGAGATTATATGATCATTTAAAGGCATAAATAAAGCTTTTGAAGGAATAAGTGTTTATAAAAGAAGTTTTCTTCTCAATGAATGGTTTTTGCATCACGTTTCTCGAGGTAAACTTTGAATTATAATCTGTTTTAACCCAAAATGTGAAAAAATTCAACTTAAAATAAGTTATAAGATTATATAATCATTTAAAAAAAGAAATAAAGCTTTTGAAGGCATAAGTGACTATAAAAGAAGTTTTCTTCTCAATGAATGCTTTTTCCTTCACGTTTCTCGAGGTAAACATTAAATTATAATCTGTTTTAACCCAAAATGTAAAAAAAATCAACTTAAAATAAGTTATAAGATTATATAATCATTTAAAGG
Source organism: Theobroma cacao (assembly GCF_053813885.1). Taxonomy (NCBI): domain Eukaryota; kingdom Viridiplantae; phylum Streptophyta; class Magnoliopsida; order Malvales; family Malvaceae; genus Theobroma; species Theobroma cacao. The sequence goes on from NC_142643.1 coordinate 21,427,048, forward strand.
GAGAAATAAAGCTTTTGAAGGCATAAGTGACTATAAAAGAAGTTTTCTTCGCAATGAATGGTTCTTGCTTCACGTTTCCCAAGGTAAACATTCAATTATAATCTGTTTTAACTAAAAATGTAAAAAAAATTCAACTTAAAATCAATTATGAGATTATATGATCATTTCAAGGCATAAACAAAGCTTTTGAAGGCATAAGTGACTATAAAAGAAGTTTTCTTCTCAATGAATGGTTTTTGCATCACGTTTCTTGAGGTAAACATTCAATTATAAGCTGTTTTAACCCAAAATGTAAAAAAATTCAACTTAAAATAAGTTATAAGATTATATAATCATTTAAAGGGAGAAATAAAGCTTTTGAAGGCATAAGTGACTATAAAAGAAGTTTTCTTCTCAATGGATGCTTTTTCCTTCACGTTTCCCAAGGTAAACATTCAATTATAATCTGTTTTAACCCAAAATGTAAAAAAATTCAACTTAAAATAAGTTATAAGATTATATAATCATTTAAAGGGAGAAATAAAGCTTTTGAAGGCATAAGTGACTATAAAAGAAGTTTTCTTCTCAATGAATGCTTTTTCCTTCACGTTTCTCGAGGTAAACATTCAATTATAATCTGTTTTTACCCAAAATGTAAAAAAATTCAACTTAAAATAAGTTATAAGATTATATAATCATTTAAAAAAAGAAATAAAGCTTTTGAAGGCATAAGTGACTATAAAAGAAGTTTTCTTCTCAATGAATGCTTTTTCCTTCACGTTTCTCGAGGTAAACATTCAATTATAATCTGTTTTAACCCAAAATGTAAAAAAAATCAACTTAAAATAAGTTATAAGATTATATAATCATTTAAAGGGAGAAATAAAGCTTTTGAAGGCATAAGTGACTATAAAAGAAGTTTTCTTCTCAATGAATGGTTTTTTCATCACGTTTCCCGAGGTAAACATTCAATTATAATATGTTTTGACCAAAAATGTAAAAAAAATTCAACTTAAAATCGATTATGAGATTATATGATCATTTAAAGGCATAAATAAAGCTTTTGAAGGCATAAGTGACTATAAAAGAAGTTTTCTTCTCAATGAATGGTTTTTGCATCACGTTTCTCGAGGTAAACATTCAATTATAATCTGTTTTAACCCAAAATGTAAAAAAATTCAACTTAAAATAAGTTATAAGATTATATAATCATTTAAAAAAAGAAATAAAGCTTTTGAAGGCATAAGTGACTATAAAAGAAGTTTTCTTCTCAATGAATGGTTTTTCCTTCACGTTTCTCGAGGTAAACATTCAATTATAATCTGTTTTAACCCAAAATGTAAAAAAAATTCAACTTAAAATCAATTATGAAATTATATGATCATTTAAAGGCATAAATAAAGCTTTTGAAGGCATAAGTGACTATAAAAGAAGTTTTCTTCTCAATGAATGGTATTTGCATCACGTTTCCCGAGGTAAACATTCAATTATAATCTGTTTTAACCCAAAACGGAAAAAAATTCACCTTAAAATAAGTTATAAGATTATATAATCATTCAAAGGGAGAAATAAAGCTTTTAAAGGCATAAGTGACTATAAAAGAAGTTTTCTTCTCAATGAATGGTTTTTGCATCACGTTTCCCGAGGTAAACATTCAATTATAATCTGTTTTTTAACCCAAAACGTAAAAAAATTCAACTTAAAATAAGTTATAAGATTATATAATCATTTAAAGGGAGAAATAAAGCTTTTGAAGGCATAAGTGACTATAAAAGAAGTTTTCTTCTCAATGAATGGTTTTTGCATCACGTTTCCCGAGGTAAACATTCAATTATAATCTGTTTTGACCAAAAATGTAAAAAAAATTCAACTTAAAATCGATTATGAGATTATATGATCATTTAAAGGCATAAATAAAGCTTTTGAAGGCATAAGTGACTATAAAAGAAGTTTTCTTCTCAATGAATGGTTTTTGCATCACGTTTCTCGAGGTAAACATTCAATTACAATCTGTTTTAACCCAAAATGTAAAAAAATTCAACTTAAAATCAATTATGAGATTATATGATCATTTCAAGGCATAAACAAAGCTTTTGAAGGCATAAGTGACTATAAAAGAAGTTTTCTTCTCAATGAATGGTTTTTGCATCACGTTTCTTGAGGTAAACATTCAATTATAAGCTGTTTTAACCCAAAATGTAAAAAAATTCAACTTAAAATAAGTTATAAGATTATATAATCATTTAAAGGGAGAAATAAAGCTTTTGAAGGCATAAGTGACTATAAAAGAAGTTTTCTTCTCAATGGATGCTTTTTCCTTCACGTTTCCCAAGGTAAACATTCAATTATAATCTGTTTTAACCCAAAATGTAAAAAAATTCAACTTAAAATAAGTTATAAGATTATATAATCATTTAAAGGGAGAAATAAAGCTTTTGAAGGCATAAGTGACTATAAAAGAAGTTTTCTTCTCAATGAATGCTTTTTCCTTCACGTTTCTCGAGGTAAACATTCAATTATAATCTGTTTTGACCAAAAATGTAAAAAAATTCAACTTAAAATAAGTTATAAGATTATATAATCATTTAAAAAAAAAAATAAAGCTTTTGAAGGCATAAGTGACTATAAAAGAAGTTTTCTTCTCAATGGATGCTTTTTCCTTCACGTTTCCCAAGGTAAACATTCAATTATAATCTGTTTTAACCCAAAATGTAAAAAAATTCAACTTAAAATAAGTTATAAGATTATATAATCATTTAAAGGGAGAAATAAAGCTTTTGAAGGCATAAGTGACTATAAAAGAAGTTTTCTTCTCAATGAATGCTTTTTCCTTCACGTTTCTCGAGGTAAACATTCAATTATAAGCTGTTTTAACCCAAAATGTAAAAAAATTCAACTTAAAATAAGTTATAAGATTATATAATCATTTAAAGGGAGAAATAAAGCTTTTGAAGGCATAAGTGACTATAAAAGAAGTTTTCTTCTCAATGAATGGTTTTTGCATCACGTTTCCCGAGGTAAACATTCAATTATAATCTGTTTTAACCCAAAATGTAAAAAAATTCAACTTAAAATAAGTTATAAGATTATATAATCATTTAAAAAAAGAAATAAAGCTTTTGAAGGCATAAGTGACTATAAAAGAAGTTTTCTTCTCAATGAATGGTTTTTCCTTCACGTTTCCCGAGGTAAACATTCAATTATAATCTGTTTTAACCCAAAATGTAAAAAAAATTCAACTTAAAATCAATTATGAAATTATATGATCATTTAAAGGCATAAATAAAGCTTTTGAAGGCATAAGTGACTATAAAAGAAGTTTTCTTCTCAATGAATGGTTTTTGCATCACGTTTCCCGAGGTAAACATTCAATTATAATCTGTTTTAACCCAAAACGGAAAAAAATTCAACTTAAAATAAGTTATAAGATTATATAATCATTCAAAGGGAGAAATAAAGCTTTTAAAGGCATAAGTGACTATAAAAGAAGTTTTCTTCTCAATGAATGGTTTTTGCATCACGTTTCCCGAGGTAAACATTCAATTATAATCTGTTTTTTAACCCAAAACGTAAAAAAATTCAACTTAAAATAAGTTATAAGATTATATAATCATTTAAAGGGAGAAATAAAGCTTTTGAAGGCATAAGTGACTATAAAAGAAGTTTTCTTCTCAATGAATGGTTTTTGCATCACGTTTCCCGAGGTAAACATTCAATTATAATCTGTTTTGACCAAAAATGTAAAAAAAATTCAACTTAAAATCGATTATGAGATTATATGATCATTTAAAGGCATAAATAAAGCTTTTGAAGGAATAAGTGACTATAAAAGAAGTTTTCTTCTCAATGAATGGTTTTTGCATCACGTTTCTCGAGGTAAACTTTCAATTATAATCTGTTTTAACCCAAAATGTGAAAAAATTCAACTTAAAATAAGTTATAAGATTATATAATCATTTAAAAAAAGAAATAAAGCTTTTGAAGGCATAAGTGACTATAAAAGAAGTTTTCTTCTCAATGAATGGTTTTTGCATCACGTTTCCCGAGGTAAACATTCAATTATAATCTGTTTTAACCCAAAACGGAAAAAAATTCAACTTAAAATAAGTTATAAGATTATATAATCATTCAAAGGGAGAAATAAAGCTTTTAAAGGCATAAGGGACTATAAAAGAAGTTTTCTTCTCAATGAATGGTTTTTGCTTCACGTTTCCCGAGGTAAACATTCAATTATAATCCGTTTTAACCCAAAATGTAAAAAAAATTTAACTTAAAATCAATTATGAGATTATATGATCATTTAAAGGCATAAATAAAGCTTTTGAAGGAATAAGTGACTATAAAAGAAGTTTTCTTCTCAATGAATGGTTTTTGCATCACGTTTCTCGAGGTAAACTTTCAATTATAATCTGTTTTAACCCAAAATGTGAAAAAATTCAACTTAAAATAAGTTATAAGATTATATAATCATTTAAAAAAAGAAATAAAGCTTTTGAAGGCATAAGTGACTATAAAAGAAGTTTTCTTCTCAATGAATGGTTTTTGCATCACGTTTCCCGAGGTAAACATTCAATTATAATCTGTTTTTTAACCCAAAACGTAAAAAAATTCAACTTAAAATAAGTTATAAGATTATATAATCATTTAAAGGGAGAAATAAAGCTTTTGAAGGCATAAGTGACTATAAAAGAAGTTTTCTTCTCAATGAATGGTTTTTGCTTCACGTTTCCCGAGGTAAACATTCAATTATAATCCGTTTTAACCCAAAATGTAAAAAAAATTTAACTTAAAATCAATTATGAGATTATATGATCATTTAAAGGCATAAATAAAGCTTTTGAAGGAATAAGTGTTTATAAAAGAAGTTTTCTTCTCAATGAATGGTTTTTGCATCACGTTTCTCGAGGTAAACTTTCAATTATAATCTGTTTTAACCCAAAATGTGAAAAAATTCAACTTAAAATAAGTTATAAGATTATATAATCATTTAAAAAAAGAAATAAAGCTTTTGAAGGCATAAGTGACTATAAAAGAAGTTTTCTTCTCAATGAATGCTTTTTCCTTCACGTTTCTCGAGGTAAACATTAAATTATAATCTGTTTTAACCCAAAATGTAAAAAAATTCAACTTAAAATAAGTTATAAGATTATATAATCATTTAAAGGGAGAAATAAAGCTTTTGAAGGCATAAGTGACTATAAAAGAAGTTTTCTTCTCAATGAATGCTTTTTCCTTCACGTTTCTCGAGGTAAACATTCAATTATAATCTGTTTTTACCCAAAATGTAAAAAAATTCAACTTAAAATAAGTTATAAGATTATATAATCATTTAAAAAAAGAAATAAAGCTTTTGAAGGCATAAGTGACTATAAAAGAAGTTTTCTTCTCAATGAATGCTTTTTCCTTCACGTTTCTCGAGGTAAACATTCAATTATAATCTGTTTTAACCCAAAATGTAAAAAAAATCAACTTAAAATAAGTTATAAGATTATATAATCATTTAAAGGGAGAAATAAAGCTTTTGAAGGCATAAGTGACTATAAAAGAAGTTTTCTTCTCAATGAATGGTTTTTTCATCACGTTTCCCGAGGTAAACATTCAATTATAATATGTTTTGACCAAAAATGTAAAAAAAATTCAACTTAAAATCGATTATGAGATTATATGATCATTTAAAGGCATAAATAAAGCTTTTGAAGGCATAAGTGACTATAAAAGAAGTTTTCTTCTCAATGAATGGTTTTTGCATCACGTTTCTCGAGGTAAACATTCAATTACAATCTGTTTTAACCCAAAATGTAAAAAAATTCAACTTAAAATAAGTTATAAGATTATATAATCATTTAAAAAAAGAAATAAAGCTTTTGAAGGCATAAGTGACTATAAAAGAAGTTTTCTTCTCAATGAATGGTTTTTGCATCACGTTTCCCGAGGTAAACATTCAATTATAATCTGTTTTTTAACCCAAAACGTAAAAAAATTCAACTTAAAATAAGTTATAAGATTATATAATCATTTAAAGGGAGAAATAAAGCTTTTGAAGGCATAAGTGACTATAAAAGAAGTTTTCTTCTCAATGAATGGTTTTTGCTTCACGTTTCCCGAGGTAAACATTCAATTATAATCCGTTTTAACCCAAAATGTAAAAAAAATTTAACTTAAAATCAATTATGAGATTATATGATCATTTAAAGGCATAAATAAAGCTTTTGAAGGAATAAGTGTTTATAAAAGAAGTTTTCTTCTCAATGAATGGTTTTTGCATCACGTTTCTCGAGGTAAACTTTCAATTATAATCTGTTTTAACCCAAAATGTGAAAAAATTCAACTTAAAATAAGTTATAAGATTATATAATCATTTAAAAAAAGAAATAAAGCTTTTGAAGGCATAAGTGACTATAAAAGAAGTTTTCTTCTCAATGAATGCTTTTTCCTTCACGTTTCTCGAGGTAAACATTAAATTATAATCTGTTTTAACCCAAAATGTAAAAAAAATCAACTTAAAATAAGTTATAAGATTATATAATCATTTAAAGGGAGAAATAAAGCTTTTGAAGGCATAAGTGACTATAAAAGAAGTTTTCTTCTCAATGAATGGTTCTTGCTTCACGTTTCCCAAGGTAAACATTCAATTATAATCTGTTTTAACTAAAAATGTAAAAAAAATTCAACTTAAAATCAATTATGAGATTATATGATCATTTCAAGGCATAAACAAAGCTTTTGAAGGCATAAGTGACTATAAAAGAAGTTTTCTTCTCAATGAATGGTTTTTGCATCACGTTTCTTGAGGTAAACATTCAATTATAAGCTGTTTTAACCCAAAATGTAAAAAAATTCAACTTAAAATAAGTTATAAGATTATATAATCATTTAAAGGGAGAAATAAAGCTTTTGAAGGCATAAGTGACTATAAAAGAAGTTTTCTTCTCAATGGATGCTTTTTCCTTCACGTTTCCCAAGGTAAACATTCAATTATAATCTGTTTTAACCCAAAATGTAAAAAAATTCAACTTAAAATAAGTTATAAGATTATATAATCATTTAAAGGGAGAAATAAAGCTTTTGAAGGCATAAGTGACTATAAAAGAAGTTTTCTTCTCAATGAATGCTTTTTCCTTCACGTTTCTCGAGGTAAACATTCAATTATAATCTGTTTTTACCCAAAATGTAAAAAAATTCAACTTAAAATAAGTTATAAGATTATATAATCATTTAAAAAAAGAAATAAAGCTTTTGAAGGCATAAGTGACTATAAAAGAAGTTTTCTTCTCAATGAATGCTTTTTCCTTCACGTTTCTCGAGGTAAACATTCAATTATAATCTGTTTTAACCCAAAATGTAAAAAAAATCAACTTAAAATAAGTTATAAGATTATATAATCATTTAAAGGGAGAAATAAAGCTTTTGAAGGCATAAGTGACTATAAAAGAAGTTTTCTTCTCAATGAATGGTTCTTGCTTCACGTTTCCCGAGGTAAACATTCAATTATAATCCGTTTTAACCCAAAATGTAAAACAAATTTAACTTAAAATCAATTATGAGATTATATGATCATTTAAAGGCAGAAATAAAGCTTTTGAAGGAATAAGTGACTATAAAAGAAGTTTTCTTCTCAATGAATGGTTTTTGCATCACGTTTCTTGAGGTAAACTTTCAATTATAATCTGTTTTAACCCAAAATGTGAAAAAATTCAACTTAAAATAAGTTATAAGATTATATAATCATTTAAAAAAAGAAATAAAGCTTTTGAAGGCATAAGTGACTATAAAAGAAGTTTTCTTCTCAATGAATGGTTTTTGCTTCACGTTTCCCGAGGTAAACATTCAATTATAATCTGTTTTAACCCAAAATGTAAAAAAAATTCAACTTAAAATCAATTATGAAATTATATGATCATTTAAAGGCATAAATAAAGCTTTTGAAGGCATAAGTGACAATAAAAGAAGTTTTCTTCTCAATGAATGGTTTTTGCATCACGTTTCCCGAGGTAAACATTCAATTATAATCTGTTTTAACCCAAAACGGAAAAAAATTCAACTTAAAATAAGTTATAAGATTATATAATCATTCAAAGGGAGAAATAAAGCTTTTAAAGGCATAAGTGACTATAAAAGAAGTTTTCTTCTCAATAAATGGTTTTTGCATCACATTTCCCGAGGTAAACTTTCAATTATAATCTGTTTTTTAACCCAAAACGTAAAAAAATTCAACTTAAAATAAGTTATAAGATTATATAATCATTTAAAGGGAGAAATAAAGCTTTTGAAGGCATAAGTGACTATAAAAGAAGTTTTCTTCTCAATGAATGGTTCTTGCTTCACGTTTCCCGAGGTAAACATTCAATTATAATCCGTTTTAACCCAAAATGTAAAAAGAATTTAACTTAAAATCAATTATGAGATTATATGATCATTTAAAGGCATAAATAAAGCTTTTGAAGGAATAAGTGACTATAAAAGAAGTTTTCTTCTCAATGAATGGTTTTTGCATCACGTTTCTCGAGGTAAACTTTCAATTATAATCTGTTTTAACCCAAAATGTGAAAAAATTCAACTTAAAATAAGTTATAAGATTATATAATCATTTAAAAAAAGAAATAAAGCTTTTGAAGGCATAAGTGACTATAAAAGAAGTTTTCTTCTCAATGAATGGTTTTTGCATCACGTTTCCCGAGGTAAACATTCAATTATAATCTGTTTTAACCCAAAACGGAAAAAAATTCAACTTAAAATAAGTTATAAGATTATATAATCATTCAAAGGGAGAAATAAAGCTTTTAAAGGCATAAGTGACTATAAAAGAAGTTTTCTTCTCAATAAATGGTTTTTGCATCACGTTTCCCGAGGTAAACATTCAATTATAATCTGTTTTTTAACCCAAAACGTAAAAAAATTCAACTTAAAATAAGTTATAAGATTATATAATCATTTAAAGGGAGAAATAAAGCTTTTGAAGGCATAAGTGACTATAAAAGAAGTTTTCTTCTAAATGAATGGTTTTTGCATCACGTTTCCCGAGGTAAACATTAAATTATAATCCGTTTTGACCAAAAATGTAAAAAAAATTCAACTTAAAATCGATTATGAGATTATATGATCATTTAAAGGCATAAATAAAGCTTTTGAAGGCATAAGTGACTATAAAAGAAGTTTTCTTTTCAATGAATGGTTTTTGCATCACGTTTCTCGAGGTAAACATTCAATTACAATCTGTTTTAACCCAAAATGTAAAAAAATTCAACTTAAAATAAGTTATAAGATTATATAATCATTTAAAAAAAGAAATAAAGCTTTTGAAGGCATAAGTGACTATAAAAGAAGTTTTCTTCTCAATGAATGGTTTTTGCTTCACATTTCCCGAGGTAAACATTCAATTATAATCTGTTTTAACCCAAAATGTAAAAAAAATTCAACTTAAAATCAATTATGAGATTATATGATCATTTCAAGGCATAAACAAAGCTTTTGAAGGCATAAGTGACTATAAAAGAAGTTTTCTTCTCAATGAATGGTTTTTGCATCACGTTTCTTGAGGTAAACATTCAATTATAAGCTGTTTTAACCCAAAATGTAAAAAAATTCAACTTAAAATAAGTTATAAGATTATATAATCATTTAAAGGGAGAAATAAAGCTTTTGAAGGCATAAGTGACTATAAAAGAAGTTTTCTTCTCAATGGATGCTTTTTCCTTCACGTTTCCCAAGGTAAACATTCAATTATAATCTGTTTTAACCCAAAATGTAAAAAAATTCAACTTAAAATAAGTTATAAGATTATATAATCATTTAAAGGGAGAAATAAAGCTTTTGAAGGCATAAGTGACTATAAAAGAAGTTTTCTTCTCAATGAATGCTTTTTCCTTCACGTTTCTCGAGGTAAACATTCAATTATAATCTGTTTTTACCCAAAATGTAAAAAAATTCAACTTAAAATAAGTTATAAGATTATATAATCATTTAAAAAAAGAAATAAAGCTTTTGAAGGCATAAGTGACTATAAAAGAAGTTTTCTTCTCAATGAATGCTTTTTCCTTCACGTTTCTCGAGGTAAACATTCAATTATAATCTGTTTTAACCCAAAATGTAAAAAAAATCAACTTAAAATAAGTTATAAGATTATATAATCATTTAAAGGGAGAAATAAAGCTTTTGAAGGCATAAGTGACTATAAAAGAAGTTTTCTTCTCAATGAATGGTTCTTGCTTCACGTTTCCCGAGGTAAACATTCAATTATAATCTGTTTTAACCAAAAATGTAAAAAAAATTCAACTTAAAATCAATTATGAGATTATATGATCATTTAAAGGCATAAATAAAGCTTTTGAAGGCATAAGTGACTATAAAAGAAGTTTTCTTCTCAATGAATGGTTTTTGCATCACGTTTCTCGAGGTAAACATTCAATTATAATCTGTTTTAACCCAAAATGTAAAAAAATTCAACTTAAAATAAGTTATAAGATTATATAATCATTTAAAAAAAGAAATAAAGCTTTTGAAGGCATAAGTGACTATAAAAGAAGTTTTCTTCTCAATGAATGGTTTTTGCTTCACATTTCCCGAGGTAAACATTCAATTATAATCTGTTTTAACCCAAAATGTAAAAAAAATTCAACTTAAAATCAATTATGAGATTATATGATCATTTAAAGGCATAAATAAAGCTTTTGAAGGCATAAGTCACTATAAAAGAAGTTTTCTTCTCAATGAATGGTTTTTGCTTCACGTTTCCCGAGGTAAACATTCAATTATAATCTGTTTTAACCCAAAATGTAAAAAAAAATCAACTTAAAATCAATTATGAGATTATATGGTCATTTAAAGGCATAAATAAAGATTTTGAAGGAATAAGTGTTTATAAAAGAAGTTTTCTTCTCAATGAATGGTTTTTGCATCACGTTTCTCGAGGTAAACTTTCAATTATAATCTGTTTTAACCCAAAATGTGAAAAAATTCAACTTAAAATAAGTTATAAGATTATATAATCATTTAAAAAAAGAAATAAAGCTTTTGAAGGCATAAGTGACTATAAAAGAAGTTTTCTTCTCAATGAATGCTTTTTCCTTCACGTTTCTCGAGGTAAACATTCAATTATAATCTGTTTTAACCCAAAATGTAAAAAAAATCAACTTAAAATAAGTTATAAGATTATATAATCATTTAAAGGGAGAAATAAAGCTTTTGAAGGCATAAGTGACTATAAAAGAAGTTTTCTTCTCAATGAATGGTTCTTGCTTCACGTTTCCCGAGGTAAACAATCAATTATAATCTGTTTTAACCAAAAATGTAAAAAAAATTCAACTTAAAATCAATTATGAGATTATATGATCATTTAAAGGCATAAATAAAGCTTTTGAAGGCATAAGTGACTATAAAAGAAGTTTTCTTCTCAATGAATGGTTTTTGCATCACGTTTCTCGAGGTAAACATTCAATTATAATCTGTTTTAACCCAAAATGTAAAAAAATTCAACTTAAAATAAGTTATAAGATTATATAATCATTTAAAAAAAGAAATAAAGCTTTTGAAGGCATAAGTGACTATAAAAGAAGTTTTCTTCTCAATGAATGGTTTTTGCTTCACGTTTCCCGAGGTAAACATTCAATTATAATCTGTTTTAACCCAAAATGTAAAAAAAAATCAACTTAAAATCAATTATGAGATTATATGATCATTTAAAGGCATAAATAAAGATTTTGAAGGAATAAGTGTTTATAAAAGAAGTTTTCTTCTCAATGAATGGTTTTTGCATCACGTTTCTCGAGGTAAACATTCAATTATAATCTGTTTTAACCCAAAATGTGAAAAAATTCAACTTAAAATAAGTTATAAGATTATATAATCATTTAAAAAAGGAAATAAAGCTTTTGAAGGCATAAGTGACTATAAAAGAAGTTTTCTTCTCAATGAATGCTTTTTCCTTCACGTTTCTCGAGGTAAACATTAAATTATAATCTGTTTTAACCCAAAATGTAAAAAAAATCAACTTAAAATAAGTTATAAGATTATATAATCATTTAAAGGGAGAAATAAAGCTTTTGAAGGCATAAGTGACTATAAAAGAAGTTTTCTTCTCAATGAATGGTTTTTGCTTCACGTTTCCCAAGGTAAACATTCAATTATAATCTGTTTTAACTAAAAATGTAAAAAAATTCAACTTAAAATCAATTATGAGATTATATGATCATTTAAAGGCATAAATAAAGCTTTTGAAGGCATAAGTGACAATAAAAGAAGTTTTCTTCTCAATGAATGCTTTTTCCTTCACGTTTCTCGAGGTAAACATTCAATTATAATCTGTTTTAACCCAAAATGTAAAAAAATTCAACTTAAAATAAGTTATAAGATTATATAATCATTTAAAGGGAGAAATAAAGCTTTTGAAGGCATAAGTGACTATAAAGAAGTTTTCTTCTCAATGAATGCTTTTTCCTTCACGTTTCCCAAGGTAAACATTCAATTATAATCTGTTCTAACCCAAAATGTAAAAAAATTCAACTTAAAATAAATTATAAGATTATATAATCATTTAAAGGGAGAAATAAAGCTTTTGAAGGCATAAGTGACTATAAAAGAAGTTTTCTTCTCAATGAATGGTTTTTGCATCACGTTTCCCGAGGTAAACATTCAATTATAATCTGTTTTGACCAAAAATGTAAAAAAAATTCAACTTAAAAGAAGTTATAAGATTATATAATCATTTAAAAAAAGAAATAAAGCTTTTGAAGGCATAAGTGACTATAAAAGAAGTTTTCTTCTCAATGAATGGTTTTTGCATCACGTTTCCCGAGGTAAACATTCAATTATAATCTGTTTTGACCAAAAATGTAAAAAAAATTCAACTTAAAATCGATTATGAGATTATATGATCATTTAAAGGCATAAATAAAGCTTTTGAAGGCATAAGTGACTATAAAAGAAGTTTTCTTCTCAATGAATGGTTTTTGCATCTCGTTTCTCGAGGTAAACATTCAATTATAATCTGTTTTGACCAAAAATGTAAAAAAATTCAACTTAAAAGAAGTTATAAGATTATATAATCATTTAAAAAAAGAAATAAAGCTTTTGAAGGCATAAGTGACTATAAAAGAAGTTTTCTTCTCAATGAATGGTTTTTGCTTCACGTTTCCCGAGGTAAACATTCAATTATAATCTGTTTTAACCCAAAATGTAAAAAAAATTCAACTTAAAATCAATTATGAGATTATATGATCATTTAAAGGCATAAATAAAGCTTTTGAAGGCATAAGTGACTATAAAAGAAGTTTTCTTCTCAATGAATGGTTTTTGCATCACGTTTCCCGAGGTAAACATTCAATTATAATCTGTTTTAACCCAAAACGTAAAAAAATTCAACTTAAAATAAGTTATAAGATTATATAATCATTTAAAGTGAGAAATAAAGCTTTTGAAGGCATAAGTGACTATAAAAGAAGTTTTCTTCTCAATGAATGGTTTTTGCTTCACGTTTCCCGAGGTAAACATTCAACTATAATCCGTTTGAACCCAAAATGTAAAAAAAATTCAACTTAAAATCAATTACGAGATTATATGATCATTTAAAGGCATAAATAAAGCTTTTGAAGGCATAAGTGACTATAAAAGAAGTTTTCTTCTCAATGAATGGTTTTTGCATCACGTTTCTCGAGGTAAACATTCAATTATAATCTGTTTTAACCCAAAATTTAAAAAAATTCAACTTAAAATAAATTATAAGATTATATAATCATTTAAAGGGAGAAATAAAGCTTTTGAAGGCATAAGTGACTATAAAAGAAGTTTTCTTCTCAATGAATGCTTTTTCCTTCACGTTTCCCAAGGTAAACATTCAATTATAATCTGTTCTAACCCAAAATGTAAAAAAATTCAACTTAAAATAAATTATAAGATTATATAATCATTTAAAGGGAGAAATAAAGCTTTTGAAGGCATAAGTGACTATAAAAGAAGTTTTCTTCTCAATGAATGGTTTTTGCATCACGTTTCCCGAGGTAAACATTCAATTATAATCTGTTTTGACCGAAAATGTAAAAAAAATTCAACTTAAAATCGATTATGAGATTATATGATCATTTAAAGGCATAAATAAAGCTTTTGAAGGCATAAGTGACTATAAAAGAAGTTTTCTTCTCAATCAATGGTTTTTGCATCTCGTTTCTCGAGGTAAACAATCAATTATAATCTGTTTTAACCCAAAATGTAAAAAAATTCAACTTAAAATAAGTTATAAGATTATATAATCATTTAAAAAAAGAAATAAAGCTTTTGAAGGCATAAGTGACTATAAAAGAAGTTTTCTTCACAATGAATGGTTTTTGATTCACGTTTCCCGAGGTAAATATTCAATTATAATCTGTTTCAACCCAAAATGTAAAAACAATTCAACTTAAAATCAATTATGAGATTATATGATCATTTCAAGGAATAAACAAAGCTTTTGAAGGCATAAGTGACTATAAAAGAAGTTTTCTTCTCAATGAATGGTTTTTGCATCACGTTTCTTGAGGTAAACATTCAATTATAAGCTGTTTTAACCCAAAATGTAAAAAAATTCAACTTAAAATAAGTTATAAGATTATATAATCATTTAAAGGGAGAAATAAAGCTTTTGAAGGCATAAGTGACTATAAAAGAAGTTTTCTTCTCAATGGATGCTTTTTCCTTCACGTTTCCCAAGGTAAACATTCAATTATAATCTGTTTTAACCCAAAATGTAAAAAAATTCAACTTAAAATCAATTATGAGCTTATATGATCATTTAAAGGCATAAATAAAGCTTTTGAAGGCATAAGTGACAATAAAAGAAGTTTTCTTCTCAATGAATGCTTTTTCCTTCACGTTTCTCGAGGTAAGCATTCAATTATAATCTGTTTTAACCCAAAATGTAAAAAAATTCAACTTAAAATAAGTTATAAGATTATATAATCATTTAAAGGGAGAAATAAAGCTTTTGAAGGCATAAGTGACTATAAAAGAAGTTTTCTTCTCAATGAATGGTTCTTGCTTCACGTTTCCCGAGGTAAACATTCAATTATAATCTGTTTTAACCAAAAATGTAAAAAAAATTCAACTTAAAATCAATTATGAGATTATATGATCATTTAAAGGCATAAATAAAGCTTTTGAAGGCATAAGTGACTATAAAAGAAGTTTTCTTCTCAATGAATGGTTTTTGCATCACGTTTCTCGAGGTAAACATTCAATTATAATCTGTTTTAACCCAAAATGTAAAAAAAGTTCAACTTAAAATAAGTTATAAGATTATATAATCATGTAAAGAGAGAAATAAAGCTTTTGAAGGCATAAGTGACTATAAAAGAAGTTTTCTTCTCAATGAATGGTTCTTGCTTCACGTTTCCCAAGGTAAACATTCAATTATAATCTGTTTTAACTAAAAATGTAAAAAAATTCAACTTAAAATGAATTATGAGATTATATGATCATTTAAAGGCATAAATAAAGCTTTTGAAGGCATAAGTACAATAAAAGAAGTTTTCTTCTCAATGAATGCTTTTTCCTTCACGTTTCTCGAGGTAAACATTCAATTATAATCTGTTTTAACCCAAAATGTAAAAAAATTTAACTTAAAATAAGTTATAAGATTATATAATCATTTAAAGGGAGAAATAAAGCTTTTGAAGGCATAAGTGACTATAAAAGAAGTTTTCTTCTCAATGAATGCTTTTTCCTTCACGTTTCCCAAGGTAAACATTCAATTATAATCTGTTCTAACCCAAAATGTAAAAAAATTCAACTTAAAATAAATTATAAGATTATATAATCATTTAAAGGGAGAAATAAAGCTTTTGAAGGCATAAGTGACTATAAAAGAAGTTTTCTTCTCAATGAATGCTTTTTCCTTCACGTTTCTCGAGGTAAACATTAAATTATAATCTGTTTTAACCCAAAATGTAAAAAAAATCAACTTAAAATAAGTTATAAGATTATATAAACATTTAAAGGGAGAAATAAAGCTTTTGAAGGCATAAGTGACTATAAAAGAAGTTTTCTTCTCAATGAATGGTTCTTGCTTCACGTTTCCCAAGGTAAACATTCAATTATAATCTGTTTTAACTAAAAATGTAAAAAAATTCAACTTAAAATCAATTATGAGCTTATATGATCATTTAAAGGCATAAATAAAGCTTTTGAAGGCATAAGTGACAATAAAAGAAGTTTTCTTCTCAATGAATGCTTTTTCCTTCACGTTTCTCGAGGTAAGCATTCAATTATAATCTGTTTTAACCCAAAATGTAAAAAAATTCAACTTAAAATAAGTTATAAGATTATATAATCATTTAAAGGGAGAAATAAAGCTTTTGAAGGCATAAGTGACTATAAAAGAAGTTTTCTTCTCAATGAATGGTTTTTGCTTCACGTTTCCCGAGGTAAACATTCAATTATAATCCGTTTTAACCCAAAATGTAAAAAAAATTCAACTTAAAATCTATTATGAGATTATATGATCATTTAAAGGCATAAATAAAGCTTTTGAAGGCGTAAGTGACTATAAAAGAAGTTTTCTTCTCAATGAACGCTTTTTCCTTCACATTTCCCAAGGTAAACATTCAATTATAATCTGTTCTAACCGAAAATGTAAAAAAATTCAACTTAAAATAAATTATAAGATTATATAATCATTTAAAGGGAGAAATAAAGCTTTTGAAGGCATATGTGACTATAAAAGAAGTTTTCTTCTCAATGAATGGTTTTTGCATCACGTTTCCCGAGGTAAACATTCAATTATAATCTGTTTTGACCAAAAATGTAAAAAAAATTCAACTTAAAATCGATTATGAGATTATATGATCATTTAAAGGCATAAATAAAGCTTTTGAAGGCATAAGTGACTATAAAAGAAGTTTTCTTCTCAATGAATGGTTTTTGCATCTCGTTTCTCGAGGTAAACATTCAATTATAATCTGTTTTAACCCAAAATGTAAAAAAATTCAACTTAAAAGAAGTTATAAGATTATATAATCATTTAAAAAAAGAAATAAAGCTTTTGAAGGCATAAGTGACTATAAAAGAAGTTTTCTTCTCAATGAATGGTTTTTGCTTCACGTTTCCCGAGGTAAACATTCAATTATAATCTGTTTTAACCCAAAATGTAAAAAAAATTCAACTTAAAATCAATTATGAGATTATATGATCATTTAAAGGCATAAATAAAGCTTTTGAAGGCATAAGTGACTATAAAAGAAGTTTTCTTCTCAATGAATGGTTTTTGCATCACGTTTCCCGAGGTAAACATTCAATTATAATCTGTTTTGACCAAAAATGTAAAAAAAATTCAACTTAAAATCGATTATGAGATTATATGATCATTTAAAGGCATAAATAAAGCTTTTGAAGGCATAAGTGACTATAAAAGAAGTTTTCTTCACAATGAATGGTTTTTGCATCTCGTTTCTCGAGGTAAACATTCAATTATAATCTGTTTTGACCAAAAATGTAAAAAAATTCAACTTAAAAGAAGTTATAAGATTATATAATCATTTAAAAAAAGAAATAAAGCTTTTGAAGGCATAAGTGACTATAAAAGAAGTTTTCTTCTCAATGAATGGTTTTTGCTTCACGTTTCCCGAGGTAAACATTCAATTATAATCTGTTTTAACCCAAAATGTAAAAAAAATTCAACTTAAAATCAATTATGAGATTATATGATCATTTAAAGGCATAAATAAAGCTTTTGAAGGCATAAGTGACTATAAAAGAAGTTTTCTTCTCAATGAATGGTTTTTGCATCACGTTTCCTGAGGTAAACATTCAATTATAATCTGTTTTAACCCAAAACGTAAAAAAATTCAACTTAAAATAAGTTATAAGATTATATAATCATTTAAAGTGAGAAATAAAGCTTTTGAAGGCATAAGTGACTATAAAAGAAGTTTTCTTCTCAATGAATGGTTTTTGCTTCACGTTTCCCGAGGTAAACATTCCACTATAATCCGCTTTAACCCAAAATGTAAAAAAAATTCAACTTAAAATCAATTACGAGATTATATGATCATTTAAAGGCATAAATAAAGCTTTTGAAGGCATAAGTGACTATAAAAGAAGTTTTCTTCTCAATGAATGGTTTTTGCATCATGTTTCTCGAGGTAAACATTCAATTATAATCTGTTTTAACCCAAAATTTTAAAAAATTCAACTTAAAATAAATTATAAGATTATATAATCATTTAAAGGGAGAAATAAAGCTTTTGAAGGCATAAGTGACTATAAAAGAAGTTTTCTTCTCAATGAATGCTTTTTCCTTCACGTTTCCCAAGGTAAACATTCAATTATAATCTGTTCTAACCCAAAATGTAAAAAAATTCAACTTAAAATAAATTATAAGATTATATAATCATTTAAAGGGAGAAATAAAGCTTTTGAAGGCATAAGTGACTATAAAAGAAGTTTTCTTCTCAATGAATGGTTTTTGCATCACGTTTCCCGAGGTAAACATTCAATTATAATCTGTTTTGACCAAAAATGTAAAAAAAATTCAACTTAAAATCGATTATGAGATTATATGATCATTTAAAGGCATAAATAAAGCTTTTGAAGGCATAAGTGACTATAAAAGAAGTTTTCTTCTCAATCAATGGTTTTTGCATCTCGTTTCTCGAGGTAAACAATCAATTATAATCTGTTTTAACCCAAAATGTAAAAAAATTCAACTTAAAATAAGTTATAAGATTATATAATCATTTAAAAAAAGAAATAAAGCTTTTGAAGGCATAAGTGACTATAAAAGAAGTTTTCTTCACAATGAATGGTTTTTGATTCACGTTTCCCGAGGTAAATATTCAATTATAATCTGTTTTAACCCAAAATGTAAAAACAATTCAACTTAAAATCAATTATGAGATTATATGATCATTTCAAGGAATAAACAAAGCTTTTGAAGGCATAAGTGACTATAAAAGAAGTTTTCTTCTCAATGAATGGTTTTTGCATCACGTTTCTTGAGGTAAACATTCAATTATAAGCTGTTTTAACCCAAAATGTAAAAAAATTCAACTTAAAATAAGTTATAAGATTATATAATCATTTAAAGGGAGAAATAAAGCTTTTGAAGGCATAAGTGACTATAAAAGAAGTTTTCTTCTCAATGGATGCTTTTTCCTTCACGTTTCCCAAGGTAAACATTCAATTATAATCTGTTTTAACCCAAAATGTAAAAAAATTCAACTTAAAATCAATTATGAGCTTATATGATCATTTAAAGGCATAAATAAAGCTTTTGAAGGCATAAGTGACAATAAAAGAAGTTTTCTTCTCAATGAATGCTTTTTCCTTCACGTTTCTCGAGGTAAGCATTCAATTATAATCTGTTTTAACCCAAAATGTAAAAAAATTCAACTTAAAATAAGTTATAAGATTATATAATCATTTAAAGGGAGAAATAAAGCTTTTGAAGGCATAAGTGACTATAAAAGAAGTTTTCTTCTCAATGAATGGTTCTTGCTTCACGTTTCCCGAGGTAAACATTCAATTATAATCTATTTTAACCAAAAATGTAAAAAAAATTCAACTTAAAATCAATTATGAGATTATATGATCATTTAAAGGCATAAATAAAGCTTTTGAAGGCATAAGTGACTATAAAAGAAGTTTTCTTCTCAATGAATGGTTTTTGCATCACGTTTCTCGAGGTAAACATTCAATTATAATCTGTTTTAACCCTAAATGTAAAAAAAGTTCAACTTAAAATAAGTTATAAGATTATATAATCATGTAAAGAGAGAAATAAAGCTTTTGAAGGCATAAGTGACTATAAAAGAAGTTTTCTTCTCAATGAATGGTTCTTGCTTCACGTTTCCCAAGGTAAACATTCAATTATAATCTGTTTTAACTAAAAATGTAAAAAAATTCAACTTAAAATGAATTATGAGATTATATGATCATTTAAAGGCATAAATAAAGCTTTTGAAGGCATAAGTACAATAAAAGAAGTTTTCTTCTCAATGAATGCTTTTTCCTTCACGTTTCTCGAGGTAAACATTCAATTATAATCTGTTTTAACCCAAAATGTAAAAAAATTCAACTTAAAATAAGTTATAAGATTATATAATCATTTAAAGGGAGAAATAAAGCTTTTGAAGGCATAAGTGACTATAAAAGAAGTTTTCTTCTCAATGAATGCTTTTTCCTTCACGTTTCCCAAGGTAAACATTCAATTATAATCTGTTCTAACCCAAAATGTAAAAAAATTCAACTTAAAATAAATTATAAGATTATATAATCATTTAAAGGGAGAAATAAAGCTTTTGAAGGCATAAGTGACTATAAAAGAAGTTTTCTTCTCAATGAATGCTTTTTCCTTCACGTTTCTCGAGGTAAACATTAAATTATAATCTGTTTTAACCCAAAATGTAAAAAAAATCAACTTAAAATAAGTTATAAGGTTATATAAACATTTAAAGGGAGAAATAAAGCTTTTGAAGGCATAAGTGACTATAAAAGAAGTTTTCTTCTCAATGAATGGTTCTTGCTTCACGTTTCCCGAGGTAAACATTCAATTATAATCTGTTTTAACCCAAAATGTAAAAAAATTCAACTTAAAATAAGTTATAAGATTATATAATCATTTAAAGGGAGAAATAAAGCTTTTGAAGGCATAAGTGACTATAAAAGAAGTTTTCTTCTCAATGAATGGTTCTTGCTTCACGTTTCCCGAGGTAAACATTCAATTATAATCTGTTTTGACCAAAAATGTAAAAAAAATTCAACTTAAAAGAAGTTATAAGATTATATAATCATTTAAAAAAAGAAATAAAGCTTTTGAAGGCATAAGTGACTATAAAAGAAGTTTTCTTCTCAATGAATGGTTTTTGCATCACGTTTCCCGAGGTAAACATTCAATTATAATCTGTTTTGACCAAAAATGTAAAAAAAATTCAACTTAAAATCGATTATGAGATTATATGATCATTTAAAGGCATAAATAAAGCTTTTGAAGGCATAAGTGACTATAAAAGAAGTTTTCTTCTCAATGAATGGTTTTTGCATCTCGTTTCTCGAGGTAAACATTCAATTATAATCTGTTTTGACCAAAAATGTAAAAAAATTCAACTTAAAAGAAGTTATAAGATTATATAATCATTTAAAAAAAGAAATAAAGCTTTTGAAGGCATAAGTGACTATAAAAGAAGTTTTCTTCTCAATGAATGGTTTTTGCTTCACGTTTCCCGAGGTAAACATTCAATTATAATCTGTTTTAACCCAAAATGTAAAAAAAATTCAACTTAAAATCAATTATGAGATTATATGATCATTTAAAGGCATAAATAAAGCTTTTGAAGGCATAAGTGACTATAAAAGAAGTTTTCTTCTCAATGAATGGTTTTTGCATCACGTTTCCCGAGGTAAACATTCAATTATAATCTGTTTTAACCCAAAACGTAAAAAAATTCAACTTAAAATAAGTTATAAGATTATATAATCATTTAAAGTGAGAAATAAAGCTTTTGAAGGCATAAGTGACTATAAAAGAAGTTTTCTTCTCAATGAATGGTTTTTGCTTCACGTTTCCCGAGGTAAACATTCAACTATAATCCGTTTGAACCCAAAATGTAAAAAAAATTCAACTTAAAATCAATTACGAGATTATATGATCATTTAAAGGCATAAATAAAGCTTTTGAAGGCATAAGTGACTATAAAAGAAGTTTTCTTCTCAATGAATGATTTTTGCATCACGTTTCTCGAGGTAAACATTCAATTATAATCTGTTTTAACCCAAAATTTAAAAAAATTCAACTTAAAATAAATTATAAGATTATATAATCATTTAAAGGGAGAAATAAAGCTTTTGAAGGCATAAGTGACTATAAAAGAAGTTTTCTTCTCAATGAATGCTTTTTCCTTCACGTTTCCCAAGGTAAACATTCAATTATAATCTGTTCTAACCCAAAATGTAAAAAAATTCAACTTAAAATAAATTATAAGATTATATAATCATTTAAAGGGAGAAATAAAGCTTTTGAAGGCATAAGTGACTATAAAAGAAGTTTTCTTCTCAATGAATGGTTTTTGCATCACGTTTCTCGAGGTAAACATTCAATTATAATCTGTTTTGACCGAAAATGTAAAAAAAATTCAACTTAAAATCGATTATGAGATTATATGATCATTTAAAGGCATAAATAAAGCTTTTGAAGGCATAAGTGACTATAAAAGAAGTTTTCTTCTCAATCAATGGTTTTTGCATCTCGTTTCTCGAGGTAAACAATCAATTATAATCTGTTTTAACCCAAAATGTAAAAAAATTCAACTTAAAATAAGTTATAAGATTATATAATCATTTAAAAAAAGAAATAAAGCTTTTGAAGGCATAAGTGACTATAAAAGAAGTTTTCTTCACAATGAATGGTTTTTGATTCACGTTTCCCGAGGTAAATATTCAATTATAATCTGTTTTAACCCAAAATGTAAAAACAATTCAACTTAAAATCAATTATGAGATTATATGATCATTTCAAGGAATAAACAAAGCTTTTGAAGGCATAAGTGACTATAAAAGAAGTTTTCTTCTCAATGAATGGTTTTTGCATCACGTTTCTTGAGGTAAACATTCAATTATAAGCTGTTTTAACCCAAAATGTAAAAAAATTCAACTTAAAATAAGTTATAAGATTATATAATCATTTAAAGGGAGAAATAAAGCTTTTGAAGGCATAAGTGACTATAAAAGAAGTTTTCTTCTCAATGGATGCTTTTTCCTTCACGTTTCCCAAGGTAAACATTCAATTATAATCTGTTTTAACCCAAAATGTAAAAAAATTCAACTCAAAATCAATTATGAGCTTATATGATCATTTAAAGGCATAAATAAAGCTTTTGAAGGCATAAGTGACAATAAAAGAAGTTTTCTTCTCAATGAATGCTTTTTCCTTCACGTTTCTCGAGGTAAGCATTCAATTATAATCTGTTTTAACCCAAAATGTAAAAAAATTCAACTTAAAATAAGTTATAAGATTATATAATCATTTAAAGGGAGAAATAAAGCTTTTGAAGGCATAAGTGACTATAAAAGAAGTTTTCTTCTCAATGAATGGTTCTTGCTTCACGTTTCCCGAGGTAAACATTCAATTATAATCTATTTTAACCAAAAATGTAAAAAAAATTCAACTTAAAATCAATTATGAGATTATATGATCATTTAAAGGCATAAATAAAGCTTTTGAAGGCATAAGTGACTATAAAAGAAGTTTTCTTCTCAATGAATGGTTTTTGCATCACGTTTCTCGAGGTAAACATTCAATTATAATCTGTTTTAACCCTAAATGTAAAAAAAGTTCAACTTAAAATAAGTTATAAGATTATATAATCATGTAAAGAGAGAAATAAAGCTTTTGAAGGCATAAGTGACTATAAAAGAAGTTTTCTTCTCAATGAATGGTTCTTGCTTCACGTTTCCCAAGGTAAACATTCAATTATAATCTGTTTTAACTAAAAATGTAAAAAAATTCAACTTAAAATGAATTATGAGATTATATGATCATTTAAAGGCATAAATAAAGCTTTTGAAGGCATAAGTACAATAAAAGAAGTTTTCTTCTCAATGAATGCTTTTTCCTTCACGTTTCTCGAGGTAAACATTCAATTATAATCTGTTTTAACCCAAAATGTAAAAAAATTCAACTTAAAATAAGTTATAAGATTATATAATCATTTAAAGGGAGAAATAAAGCTTTTGAAGGCATAAGTGACTATAAAAGAAGTTTTCTTCTCAATGAATGCTTTTTCCTTCACGTTTCCCAAGGTAAACATTCAATTATAATCTGTTCTAACCCAAAATGTAAAAAAATTCAACTTAAAATAAATTATAAGATTATATAATCATTTAAAGGGAGAAATAAAGCTTTTGAAGGCATAAGTGACTATAAAAGAAGTTTTCTTCTCAATGAATGCTTTTTCCTTCACGTTTCTCGAGGTAAACATTAAATTATAATCTGTTTTAACCCAAAATGTAAAAAAAATCAACTTAAAATAAGTTATAAGGTTATATAAACATTTAAAGGGAGAAATAAAGCTTTTGAAGGCATAAGTGACTATAAAAGAAGTTTTCTTCTCAATGAATGGTTCTTGCTTCACGTTTCCCAAGGTAAACATTCAATTATAATCTGTTTTAACTAAAAATGTAAAAAAATTCAACTTAAAATCAATTATGAGCTTATATGATCATTTAAAGGCATAAATAAAGCTTTTGAAGGCATAAGTGACAATAAAAGAAGTTTTCTTCTCAATGAATGCTTTTTCCTTCACGTTTCTCGAGGTAAGCATTCAATTATAATCTGTTTTAACCCAAAATGTAAAAAAATTCAACTTAAAATAAGTTATAAGATTATATAATCATTTAAAGGGAGAAATAAAGCTTTTGAAGGCATAAGTGACTATAAAAGAAGTTTTCTTCTCAATGAATGGTTCTTGCTTCACGTTTCCCAAGGTAAACATTCAATTATAATCTGTTTTAACTAAAAATGTAAAAAAATTCAACTTAAAATCAATTATGAGCTTATATGATCATTTAAAGGCATAAATAAAGCTTTTGAAGGCATAAGTGACAATAAAAGAAGTTTTCTTCTCAATGAATGCTTTTTCCTTCACGTTTCTCGAGGTAAGCATTCAATTATAATCTGTTTTAACCCAAAATGTAAAAAAATTCAACTTAAAATAAGTTATAAGATTATATAATCATTTAAAAAAAGAAATAAAGCTTTTGAAGGCATAAGTGACTATAAAAGAAGTTTTCTTCACAATGAATGGTTTTTGATTCACGTTTCCCGAGGTAAATATTCAATTATAATCTGTTTTAACCCAAAATGTAAAAACAATTCAACTTAAAATCAATTATGAGATTATATGATCATTTCAAGGAATAAACAAAGCTTTTGAAGGCATAAGTGACTATAAAAGAAGTTTTCTTCTCAATGAATGGTTTTTGCATCACGTTTCTTGAGGTAAACATTCAATTATAAGCTGTTTTAACCCAAAATGTAAAAAAATTCAACTTAAAATAAGTTATAAGATTATATAATCATTTAAAGGGAGAAATAAAGCTTTTGAAGGCATAAGTGACTATAAAAGAAGTTTTCTTCTCAATGGATGCTTTTTCCTTCACGTTTCCCAAGGTAAACATTCAATTATAATCTGTTTTAACCCAAAATGTAAAAAAATTCAACTCAAAATCAATTATGAGCTTATATGATCATTTAAAGGCATAAATAAAGCTTTTGAAGGCATAAGTGACAATAAAAGAAGTTTTCTTCTCAATGAATGCTTTTTCCTTCACGTTTCTCGAGGTAAGCATTCAATTATAATCTGTTTTAACCCAAAATGTAAAAAAATTCAACTTAAAATAAGTTATAAGATTATATAATCATTTAAAGGGAGAAATAAAGCTTTTGAAGGCATAAGTGACTATAAAAGAAGTTTTCTTCTCAATGAATGGTTCTTGCTTCACGTTTCCCGAGGTAAACATTCAATTATAATCTATTTTAACCAAAAATGTAAAAAAAATTCAACTTAAAATCAATTATGAGATTATATGATCATTTAAAGGCATAAATAAAGCTTTTGAAGGCATAAGTGACTATAAAAGAAGTTTTCTTCTCAATGAATGGTTTTTGCATCACGTTTCTCGAGGTAAACATTCAATTATAATCTGTTTTAACCCTAAATGTAAAAAAAGTTCAACTTAAAATAAGTTATAAGATTATATAATCATGTAAAGAGAGAAATAAAGCTTTTGAAGGCATAAGTGACTATAAAAGAAGTTTTCTTCTCAATGAATGGTTCTTGCTTCACGTTTCCCAAGGTAAACATTCAATTATAATCTGTTTTAACTAAAAATGTAAAAAAATTCAACTTAAAATGAATTATGAGATTATATGATCATTTAAAGGCATAAATAAAGCTTTTGAAGGCATAAGTACAATAAAAGAAGTTTTCTTCTCAATGAATGCTTTTTCCTTCACGTTTCTCGAGGTAAACATTCAATTATAATCTGTTTTAACCCAAAATGTAAAAAAATTCAACTTAAAATAAGTTATAAGATTATATAATCATTTAAAGGGAGAAATAAAGCTTTTGAAGGCATAAGTGACTATAAAAGAAGTTTTCTTCTCAATGAATGCTTTTTCCTTCACGTTTCCCAAGGTAAACATTCAATTATAATCTGTTCTAACCCAAAATGTAAAAAAATTCAACTTAAAATAAATTATAAGATTATATAATCATTTAAAGGGAGAAATAAAGCTTTTGAAGGCATAAGTGACTATAAAAGAAGTTTTCTTCTCAATGAATGCTTTTTCCTTCACGTTTCTCGAGGTAAACATTAAATTATAATCTGTTTTAACCCAAAATGTAAAAAAAATCAACTTAAAATAAGTTATAAGGTTATATAAACATTTAAAGGGAGAAATAAAGCTTTTGAAGGCATAAGTGACTATAAAAGAAGTTTTCTTCTCAATGAATGGTTCTTGCTTCACGTTTCCCAAGGTAAACATTCAATTATAATCTGTTTTAACTAAAAATGTAAAAAAATTCAACTTAAAATCAATTATGAGCTTATATGATCATTTAAAGGCATAAATAAAGCTTTTGAAGGCATAAGTGACAATAAAAGAAGTTTTCTTCTCAATGAATGCTTTTTCCTTCACGTTTCTCGAGGTAAGCATTCAATTATAATCTGTTTTAACCCAAAATGTAAAAAAATTCAACTTAAAATAAGTTATAAGATTATATAATCATTTAAAGGGAGAAATAAAGCTTTTGAAGGCATAAGTGACTATAAAAGAAGTTTTCTTCTCAATGAATGGTTTTTGCTTCACGTTTCCCGAGGTAAACATTCAATTATAATCCGTTTTAACCCAAAATGTAAAAAAAATTCAACTTAAAATCTATTATGAGATTATATGATCATTTAAAGGCATAAATAAAGCTTTTGAAGGCGTAAGTGACTATAAAAGAAGTTTTCTTCTCAATGAACGCTTTTTCCTTCACATTTCCCAAGGTAAACATTCAATTATAATCTGTTCTAACCGAAAATGTAAAAAAATTCAACTTAAAATAAATTATAAGATTATATAATCATTTAAAGGGAGAAATAAAGCTTTTGAAGGCATATGTGACTATAAAAGAAGTTTTCTTCTCAATGAATGGTTTTTGCATCACGTTTCCCGAGGTAAACATTCAATTATAATCTGTTTTGACCAAAAATGTAAAAAAAATTCAACTTAAAATCGATTATGAGATTATATGATCATTTAAAGGCATAAATAAAGCTTTTGAAGGCATAAGTGACTATAAAAGAAGTTTTCTTCTCAATGAATGGTTTTTGCATCTCGTTTCTCGAGGTAAACATTCAATTATAATCTGTTTTAACCCAAAATGTAAAAAAATTCAACTTAAAAGAAGTTATAAGATTATATAATCATTTAAAAAAAGAAATAAAGCTTTTGAAGGCATAAGTGACTATAAAAGAAGTTTTCTTCTCAATGAATGGTTTTTGCTTCACGTTTCCCGAGGTAAACATTCAATTATAATCTGTTTTAACCCAAAATGTAAAAAAAATTCAACTTAAAATCAATTATGAGATTATATGATCATTTAAAGGCATAAATAAAGCTTTTGAAGGCATAAGTGACTATAAAAGAAGTTTTCTTCTCAATGAATGGTTTTTGCATCACGTTTCCCGAGGTAAACATTCAATTATAATCTGTTTTGACCAAAAATGTAAAAAAAATTCAACTTAAAATCGATTATGAGATTATATGATCATTTAAAGGCATAAATAAAGCTTTTGAAGGCATAAGTGACTATAAAAGAAGTTTTCTTCTCAATGAATGGTTTTTGCATCTCGTTTCTCGAGGTAAACATTCAATTATAATCTGTTTTGACCAAAAATGTAAAAAAATTCAACTTAAAAGAAGTTATAAGATTATATAATCATTTAAAAAAAGAAATAAAGCTTTTGAAGGCATAAGTGACTATAAAAGAAGTTTTCTTCTCAATGAATGGTTTTTGCTTCACGTTTCCCGAGGTAAACATTCAATTATAATCTGTTTTAACCCAAAATGTAAAAAAAATTCAACTTAAAATCAATTATGAGATTATATGATCATTTAAAGGCATAAATAAAGCTTTTGAAGGCATAAGTGACTATAAAAGAAGTTTTCTTCTCAATGAATGGTTTTTGCATCACGTTTCCTGAGGTAAACATTCAATTATAATCTGTTTTAACCCAAAACGTAAAAAAATTCAACTTAAAATAAGTTATAAGATTATATAATCATTTAAAGTGAGAAATAAAGCTTTTGAAGGCATAAGTGACTATAAAAGAAGTTTTCTTCTCAATGAATGGTTTTTGCTTCACGTTTCCCGAGGTAAACATTCCACTATAATCCGCTTTAACCCAAAATGTAAAAAAAATTCAACTTAAAATCAATTACGAGATTATATGATCATTTAAAGGCATAAATAAAGCTTTTGAAGGCATAAGTGACTATAAAAGAAGTTTTCTTCTCAATGAATGGTTTTTGCATCACGTTTCTCGAGGTAAACATTCAATTATAATCTGTTTTAACCCAAAATTTTAAAAAATTCAACTTAAAATAAATTATAAGATTATATAATCATTTAAAGGGAGAAATAAAGCTTTTGAAGGCATAAGTGACTATAAAAGAAGTTTTCTTCTCAATGAATGCTTTTTCCTTCACGTTTCCCAAGGTAAACATTCAATTATAATCTGTTCTAACCCAAAATGTAAAAAAATTCAACTTAAAATAAATTATAAGATTATATAATCATTTAAAGGGAGAAATAAAGCTTTTGAAGGCATAAGTGACTATAAAAGAAGTTTTCTTCTCAATGAATGGTTTTTGCATCACGTTTCCCGAGGTAAACATTCAATTATAATCTGTTTTGACCAAAAATGTAAAAAAAATTCAACTTAAAATCGATTATGAGATTATATGATCATTTAAAGGCATAAATAAAGCTTTTGAAGGCATAAGTGACTATAAAAGAAGTTTTCTTCTCAATGAATGGTTTTTGCATCTCGTTTCTCGAGGTAAACAATCAATTATAATCTGTTTTAACCCAAAATGTAAAAAAATTCAACTTAAAATAAGTTATAAGATTATATAATCATTTAAAAAAAGAAATAAAGCTTTTGAAGGCATAAGTGACTATAAAAGAAGTTTTCTTCTCAATGAATGGTTTTTGCTTCACGTTTCCCGAGGTAAACATTCAATTATAATCTGTTTTAACCCAAAATGTAAAAAAAATTCAACTTAAAATCAATTATGAGATTATATGATCATTTAAAGGCATAAATAAAGCTTTTGAAGGCATAAGTGACTATAAAAGAAGTTTTCTTCTCAATGAATGGTTTTTGCATCACGTTTCCCGAGGTAAACATTCAATTATAATCTGTTTTAACCCAAAACGTAAAAAAATTCAACTTAAAATAAGTTATAAGATTATATAATCATTTAAAGTGAGAAATAAAGCTTTTGAAGGCATAAGTGACTATAAAAGAAGTTTTCTTCTCAATGAATGGTTTTTGCTTCACGTTTCCCGAGGTAAACATTCAACTATAATCCGTTTGAACCCAAAATGTAAAAAAAATTCAACTTAAAATCAATTACGAGATTATATGATCATTTAAAGGCATAAATAAAGCTTTTGAAGGCATAAGTGACTATAAAAGAAGTTTTCTTCTCAATGAATGGTTTTTGCATCACGTTTCTCGAGGTAAACATTCAATTATAATCTGTTTTAACCCAAAATTTTAAAAAATTCAACTTAAAATAAATTATAAGATTATATAATCATTTAAAGGGAGAAATAAAGCTTTTGAAGGCATAAGTGACTATAAAAGAAGTTTTCTTCTCAATGAATGCTTTTTCCTTCACGTTTCCCAAGGTAAACATTCAATTATAATCTGTTCTAACCCAAAATGTAAAAAAATTCAACTTAAAATAAATTATAAGATTATATAATCATTTAAAGGGAGAAATAAAGCTTTTGAAGGCATAAGTGACTATAAAAGAAGTTTTCTTCTCAATGAATGGTTTTTGCATCACGTTTCCCGAGGTAAACATTCAATTATAATCTGTTTTGACCGAAAATGTAAAAAAAATTCAACTTAAAATCGATTATGAGATTATATGATCATTTAAAGGCATAAATAAAGCTTTTGAAGGCATAAGTGACTATAAAAGAAGTTTTCTTCTCAATCAATGGTTTTTGCATCTCGTTTCTCGAGGTAAACAATCAATTATAATCTGTTTTAACCCAAAATGTAAAAAAATTCAACTTAAAATAAGTTATAAGATTATATAATCATTTAAAAAAAGAAATAAAGCTTTTGAAGGCATAAGTGACTATAAAAGAAGTTTTCTTCACAATGAATGGTTTTTGATTCACGTTTCCCGAGGTAAATATTCAATTATAATCTGTTTTAACCCAAAATGTAAAAACAATTCAACTTAAAATCAATTATGAGATTATATGATCATTTCAAGGAATAAACAAAGCTTTTGAAGGCATAAGTGACTATAAAAGAAGTTTTCTTCTCAATGAATGGTTTTTGCATCACGTTTCTTGAGGTAAACATTCAATTATAAGCTGTTTTAACCCAAAATGTAAAAAAATTCAACTTAAAATAAGTTATAAGATTATATAATCATTTAAAGGGAGAAATAAAGCTTTTGAAGGCATAAGTGACTATAAAAGAAGTTTTCTTCTCAATGGATGCTTTTTCCTTCACGTTTCCCAAGGTAAACATTCAATTATAATCTGTTTTAACCCAAAATGTAAAAAAATTCAACTTAAAATCAATTATGAGCTTATATGATCATTTAAAGGCATAAATAAAGCTTTTGAAGGCATAAGTGACAATAAAAGAAGTTTTCTTCTCAATGAATGCTTTTTCCTTCACGTTTCTCGAGGTAAGCATTCAATTATAATCTGTTTTAACCCAAAATGTAAAAAAATTCAACTTAAAATAAGTTATAAGATTATATAATCATTTAAAGGGAGAAATAAAGCTTTTGAAGGCATAAGTGACTATAAAAGAAGTTTTCTTCTCAATGAATGGTTCTTGCTTCACGTTTCCCGAGGTAAACATTCAATTATAATCTGTTTTAACCAAAAATGTAAAAAAAATTCAACTTAAAATCAATTATGAGATTATATGATCATTTAAAGGCATAAATAAAGCTTTTGAAGGCATAAGTGACTATAAAAGAAGTTTTCTTCTCAATGAATGGTTTTTGCATCACGTTTCTCGAGGTAAACATTCAATTATAATCTGTTTTAACCCAAAATGTAAAAAAAGTTCAACTTAAAATAAGTTATAAGATTATATAATCATGTAAAGAGAGAAATAAAGCTTTTGAAGGCATAAGTGACTATAAAAGAAGTTTTCTTCTCAATGAATGGTTCTTGCTTCACGTTTCCCAAGGTAAACATTCAATTATAATCTGTTTTAACTAAAAATGTAAAAAAATTCAACTTAAAATGAATTATGAGATTATATGATCATTTAAAGGCATAAATAAAGCTTTTGAAGGCATAAGTACAATAAAAGAAGTTTTCTTCTCAATGAATGCTTTTTCCTTCACGTTTCTCGAGGTAAACATTCAATTATAATCTGTTTTAACCCAAAATGTAAAAAAATTCAACTTAAAATAAGTTATAAGATTATATAATCATTTAAAGGGAGAAATAAAGCTTTTGAAGGCATAAGTGACTATAAAAGAAGTTTTCTTCTCAATGAATGCTTTTTCCTTCACGTTTCCCAAGGTAAACATTCAATTATAATCTGTTCTAACCCAAAATGTAAAAAAATTCAACTTAAAATAAATTATAAGATTATATAATCATTTAAAGGGAGAAATAAAGCTTTTGAAGGCATAAGTGACTATAAAAGAAGTTTTCTTCTCAATGAATGCTTTTTCCTTCACGTTTCTCGAGGTAAACATTAAATTATAAACTGTTTTAACCCAAAATGTAAAAAAAATCAACTTAAAATAAGTTATAAGATTATATAAACATTTAAAGGGAGAAATAAAGCTTTTGAAGGCATAAGTGACTATAAAAGAAGTTTTCTTCTCAATGAATGGTTCTTGCTTCACGTTTCCCAAGGTAAACATTCAATTATAATCTGTTTTAACTAAAAATGTAAAAAAATTCAACTTAAAATCAATTATGAGCTTATATGATCATTTAAAGGCATAAATAAAGCTTTTGAAGGCATAAGTGACAATAAAAGAAGTTTTCTTCTCAATGAATGCTTTTTCCTTCACGTTTCTCGAGGTAAGCATTCAATTATAATCTGTTTTAACCCAAAATGTAAAAAAATTCAACTTAAAATAAGTTATAAGATTATATAATCATTTAAAGGGAGAAATAAAGCTTTTGAAGGCATAAGTGACTATAAAAGAAGTTTTCTTCTCAATGAATGGTTTTTGCTTCACGTTTCCCGAGGTAAACATTCAATTATAATCCGTTTTAACCCAAAATGTAAAAAAAATTCAACTTAAAATCTATTATGAGATTATATGATCATTTAAAGGCATAAATAAAGCTTTTGAAGGCGTAAGTGACTATAAAAGAAGTTTTCTTCTCAATGAACGCTTTTTCCTTCACATTTCCCAAGGTAAACATTCAATTATAATCTGTTCTAACCGAAAATGTAAAAAAATTCAACTTAAAATAAATTATAAGATTATATAATCATTTAAAGGGAGAAATAAAGCTTTTGAAGGCATATGTGACTATAAAAGAAGTTTTCTTCTCAATGAATGGTTTTTGCATCACGTTTCCCGAGGTAAACATTCAATTATAATCTGTTTTGACCAAAAATGTAAAAAAAATTCAACTTAAAATCGATTATGAGATTATATGATCATTTAAAGGCATAAATAAAGCTTTTGAACGCATAAGTGACTATAAAAGAAGTTTTCTTCTCAATGAATGGTTTTTGCATCTCGTTTCTCGAGGTAAACATTCAATTATAATCTGTTTTAACCCAAAATGTAAAAAAATTCAACTTAAAAGAAGTTATAAGATTATATAATCATTTAAAAAAAGAAATAAAGCTTTTGAAGGCATAAGTGACTATAAAAGAAGTTTTCTTCTCAATGAATGGTTTTTGCTTCACGTTTCCCGAGGTAAACATTCAATTATAATCTGTTTTAACCCAAAATGTAAAAAAAATTCAACTTAAAATCAATTATGAGATTATATGATCATTTAAAGGCATAAATAAAGCTTTTGAAGGCATAAGTGACTATAAAAGAAGTTTTCTTCTCAATGAATGGTTTTTGCATCACGTTTCCCGAGGTAAACATTCAATTATAATCTGTTTTGACCAAAAATGTAAAAAAAATTCAACTTAAAATCGATTATGAGATTATATGATCATTTAAAGGCATAAATAAAGCTTTTGAAGGCATAAGTGACTATAAAAGAAGTTTTCTTCTCAATGAATGGTTTTTGCATCTCGTTTCTCGAGGTAAACATTCAATTATAATCTGTTTTGACCAAAAATGTAAAAAAATTCAACTTAAAAGAAGTTATAAGATTATATAATCATTTAAAAAAAGAAATAAAGCTTTTGAAGGCATAAGTGACTATAAAAGAAGTTTTCTTCTCAATGAATGGTTTTTGCTTCACGTTTCCCGAGGTAAACATTCAATTATAATCTGTTTTAACCCAAAATGTAAAAAAAATTCAACTTAAAATCAATTATGAGATTATATGATCATTTAAAGGCATAAATAAAGCTTTTGAAGGCATAAGTGACTATAAAAGAAGTTTTCTTCTCAATGAATGGTTTTTGCATCACGTTTCCTGAGGTAAACATTCAATTATAATCTGTTTTAACCCAAAACGTAAAAAAATTCAACTTAAAATAAGTTATAAGATTATATAATCATTTAAAGTGAGAAATAAAGCTTTTGAAGGCATAAGTGACTATAAAAGAAGTTTTCTTCTCAATGAATGGTTTTTGCTTCACGTTTCCCGAGGTAAACATTCCACTATAATCCGCTTTAACCCAAAATGTAAAAAAAATTCAACTTAAAATCAATTACGAGATTATATGATCATTTAAAGGCATAAATAAAGCTTTTGAAGGCATAAGTGACTATAAAAGAAGTTTTCTTCTCAATGAATGGTTTTTGCATCACGTTTCTCGAGGTAAACATTCAATTATAATCTGTTTTAACCCAAAATTTTAAAAAATTCAACTTAAAATAAATTATAAGATTATATAATCATTTAAAGGGAGAAATAAAGCTTTTGAAGGCATAAGTGACTATAAAAGAAGTTTTCTTCTCAATGAATGCTTTTTCCTTCACGTTTCCCAAGGTAAACATTCAATTATAATCTGTTCTAACCCAAAATGTAAAAAAATTCAACTTAAAATAAATTATAAGATTATATAATCATTTAAAGGGAGAAATAAAGCTTTTGAAGGCATAAGTGACTATAAAAGAAGTTTTCTTCTCAATGAATGGTTTTTGCATCACGTTTCCCGAGGTAAACATTCAATTATAATCTGTTTTGACCAAAAATGTAAAAAAAATTCAACTTAAAATCGATTATGAGATTATATGATCATTTAAAGGCATAAATAAAGCTTTTGAAGGCATAAGTGACTATAAAAGAAGTTTTCTTCTCAATGAATGGTTTTTGCATCTCGTTTCTCGAGGTAAACAATCAATTATAATCTGTTTTAACCCAAAATGTAAAAAAATTCAACTTAAAATAAGTTATAAGATTATATAATCATTTAAAAAAAGAAATAAAGCTTTTGAAGGCATAAGTGACTATAAAAGAAGTTTTCTTCACAATGAATGGTTTTTGATTCACGTTTCCCGAGGTAAATATTCAATTATAATCTGTTTTAACCCAAAATGTAAAAACAATTCAACTTAAAATCAATTATGAGATTATATGATCATTTCAAGGAATAAACAAAGCTTTTGAAGGCATAAGTGACTATAAAAGAAGTTTTCTTCTCAATGAATGGTTTTTGCATCACGTTTCTTGAGGTAAACATTCAATTATAAGCTGTTTTAACCCAAAATGTAAAAAAATTCAACTTAAAATAAGTTATAAGATTATATAATCATTTAAAGGGAGAAATAAAGCTTTTGAAGGCATAAGTGACTATAAAAGAAGTTTCTTCTCAATGGATGCTTTTTCCTTCACGTTTCCCAAGGTAAACATTCAATTATAATCTGTTTTAACCCAAAATGTAAAAAAATTCAACTTAAAATAAGTTATAAGATTATATAATCATTTAAAGGGAGAAATAAAGCTTTTGAAGGCATAAGTGACTATAAAAGAAGTTTTCTTCTCAATGAATGCTTTTTCCTTCACGTTTCTCGAGGTAAACATTCAATTATAATCTGTTTTTACCCAAAATGTAAAAAAAATCAACTTAAAATAAGTTATAAGATTATATAATCATTTAAAGGGAGAAATAAAGCTTTTGAAGGCATAAGTGACTATAAAAGAAGTTTTCTTCTCAATGAATGGTTCTTGCTTCACGTTTCCCGAGGTAAACATTCAATTATAATCTGTTTTAACCAAAAATGTAAAAAAAATTCAACTTAAAATCAATTATGAGATTATATGATCATTTAAAGGCATAAATAAAGCTTTTGAAGGCATAAGTGACTATAAAAGAAGTTTTCTTCTCAATGAATGGTTTTTGCATCACGTTTCTCGAGGTAAACATTCAATTATAATCTGTTTTAACCCAAAATGTAAAAAAAATTCAACTTAAAATAAGTTATAAGATTATATAATCATGTAAAGGGAGAAATAAAGCTTTTGAAGGCATAAGTGACTATAAAAGAAGTTTTCTTCTCAATGAATGGTTCTTGCTTCACGTTTCCCAAGGTAAACATTCAATTATAATCTGTTTTAACTAAAAATGTAAAAAAATTCAACTTAAAATCAATTATGAGATTATATGATCATTTAAAGGCATAAATAAAGCTTTTGAAGGCATAAGTACAATAAAAGAAGTTTTCTTCTCAATGAATGCTTTTTCCTTCACGTTTCTCGAGGTAAACATTCAATTATAATCTGTTTTAACCCAAAATGTAAAAAAATTCAACTTAAAATAAGTTATAAGATTATATAATCATTTAAAGGGAGAAATAAAGCTTTTGAAGGCATAAGTGACTATAAAAGAAGTTTTCTTCTCAATGAATGCTTTTTCCTTCACGTTTCCCAAGGTAAACATTCAATTATAATCTGTTTTGACCAAAAATGTAAAAAAAATTCAACTTAAAATCGATTATGAGATTATATGATCATTTAAAGGCATAAATAAAGCTTTTGAAGGCATAAGTGACTATAAAAGAAGTTTTCTTCTCAATGAATGGTTTTTGCATCACGTTTCTCGAGGTAAACATTCAATTATAATCTGTTTTAGCCCAAAATGTAAAAAAAGTTCAACTTAAAATAAGTTATAAGATTATATAATCATGTAAAGGGAGAAATAAAGCTTTTGAAGGCATAAGTGAATATAAAAGAAGTTTTCTTCTCAATGAATGGTTCTTGCTTCACGTTTCCCAAGGTAAACATTCAATTATAATCTGTTTTAACTAAAAATGTAAAAAAATTCAACTTAAAATCAATTATGAGATTATATGATCATTTAAAGGCATAAATAAAGCTTTTGAAGGCATAAGTACAATAAAAGAAGTTTTCTTCTCAATGAATGCTTTTTCCTTCACGTTTCTCGAGGTAAACATTCAATTATAATCTGTTTTAACCCAAAATGTAAAAAAATTCAACTTAAAATAAGTTATAAGATTATATAATCATTTAAAGGGAGAAATAAAGCTTTTGAAGGCATAAGTGACAATAAAAGAAGTTTTCTTCTCAATGAATGCTTTTTCCTTCACGTTTCTCGAGGTAAGCATTCAATTATAATCTGTTTTAACCCAAAATGTAAAAAAATTCAACTTAAAATAAGTTATAAGATTATATAATCATTTAAAGGGAGAAATAAAGCTTTTAAAGGCATAAGTGACTATAAAAGAAGTTTTCTTCTCAATGAATGGTTTTTGCTTCACGTTTCCCGAGGTAAACATTCAATTATAATCCGTTTTAACCCAAAATGTAAAAAAAATTCAACTTAAAATCTATTATGAGATTATATGATCATTTAAAGGCATAAATAAAGCTTTTGAAGGCGTAAGTGACTATAAAAGAAGTTTTCTTCTCAATGAACGCTTTTTCCTTCACATTTCCCAAGGTAAACATTCAATTATAATCTGTTCTAACCGAAAATGTAAAAAAATTCAACTTAAAATAAATTATAAGATTATATAATCATTTAAAGCGAGAAATAAAGCTTTTGAAGGCATATGTGACTATAAAAGAAGTTTTCTTCTCAATGAATGGTTTTTGCATCACGTTTCCCGAGGTAAACATTCAATTATAATCTGTTTTGACAAAAAATGTAAAAAAAATTCAACTTAAAATCGATTATGAGATTATATGATCATTTAAAGGCATAAATAAAGCTTTTGAAGGCATAAGTGACTATAAAAGAAGTTTTCTTCTCAATCAATGGTTTTTGCATCTCGTTTCTCGAGGTAAACATTCAATTATAATCTGTTTTAACCCAAAATGTAAAAAAATTCAACTTAAAAGAAGTTATAAGATTATATAATCATTTAAAAAAAGAAATAAAGCTTTTGAAGGCATAAGTGACTATAAAAGAAGTTTTCTTCTCAATGAATGGTTTTTGCTTCACGTTTCCCGAGGTAAACATTCAATTATAATCTGTTTTAACCCAAAATGTAAAAAAAATTCAACTTAAAATCAATTATGAGATTATATGATCATTTAAAGGCATAAATAAAGCTTTTGAAGGCATAAGTGACTATAAAAGAAGTTTTCTTCTCAATGAATGGTTTTTGCATCACGTTTCCCGAGGTAAACATTCAATTATAATCTGTTTTAACCCAAAACGTAAAAAAATTCAACTTAAAATAAGTTATAAGATTATATAATCATTTAAAGTGAGAAATAAAGCTTTTGAAGGCATAAGTGACTATAAAAGAAGTTTTCTTCTCAATGAATGGTTTTTGCTTCACGTTTCCCGAGGTAAACATTCAATTATAATCCGTTTTAACCCAAAATGTAAAAAAAATACAACTTAAAATCAATTACGAGATTATATGATCATTTAAAGGCATAAATAAAGCTTTTGAAGGCATAAGTGACTATAAAAGAAGTTTTCTTCTCAATGAATGGTTTTTGCATCACGTTTCTCGAGGTAAACATTCAATTATAATCTGTTTTAACCCAAAATTTAAAAAAATTCAACTTAAAATAAATTATAAGATTATATAATCATTTAAAGGGAGAAATAAAGCTTTTGAAGGCATAAGTGACTATAAAAGAAGTTTTCTTCTCAATGAATGTTTTTTCCTTCACGTTTCCCAAGGTAAACATTCAATTATAATCTGTTCTAACCCAAAATGTAAAAAAATTCAACTTAAAATAAATTATAAGATTATATAATCATTTAAAGAGAGAAATAAAGCTTTTGAAGGCATAAGTGACTATAAAAGAAGTTTTCTTCTCAATGAATGGTTTTTGCATCACGTTTCCTGAGGTAAACATTCAATTATAATCTGTTTTGATCAAAAATGTAAAAAAAATTCAACTTAAAATCGATTATGAGATTATATGATCATTTAAAGGCATAAATAAAGCTTTTGAAGGCATAAGTGACTATAAAAGAAGTTTTCTTCTCAATGAATGGTTTTTGCATCACGTTTCTCGAGGTAAACATTCAATTATAATCTGTTTTAGCCCAAAATGTAAAAAAAGTTCAACTTAAAATAAGTTATAAGATTATATAATCATGTAAAGGGAGAAATAAAGCTTTTGAAGGCATAAGTGACTATAAAAGAAGTTTTCTTCTCAATGAATGGTTTTTGCTTCACGTTTCCCGAGGTAAACATTCAATTATAATCCGTTTTAACCCAAAATGTAAAAAAAATACAACTTAAAATCAATTACGAGATTATATGATCATTTAAAGGCATAAATAAAGCTTTTGAAGGCATAAGTGACTATAAAAGAAGTTTTCTTCTCAATGAATGGTTTTTGCATCACGTTTCTCGAGGTAAACATTCAATTATAATCTGTTTTAACCCAAAATTTAAAAAAATTCAACTTAAAATAAATTATAAGATTATATAATCATTTAAAGGGAGAAATAAAGCTTTTGAAGGCATAAGTGACTATAAAAGAAGTTTTCTTCTCAATGAATGCTTTTTCCTTCACGTTTCCCAAGGTAAACATTCAATTATAATCTGTTTTGACCAAAAATGTAAAAAAAATTCAGCTTAAAATCGATTATGAGATTATATGATCATTTAAAGGCATAAATAAAGCTTTTGAAGGCATAAGTGACTATAAAAGAAGTTTTCTTCTCAATGAATGGTTTTTGCATCACGTTTCTCGAGGTAAACATTCAATTATAATCTGTTTTAGCCCAAAATGTAAAAAAAGTTCAACTTAAAATAAGTTATAAGATTATATAATCATGTAAAGGGAGAAATAAAGCTTTTGAAGGCATAAGTGACTATAAAAGAAGTTTTCTTCTCAATGAATGGTTCTTGCTTCACGTTTCCCAAGGTAAACATTCAATTATAATCTGTTTTAACTAAAAATATAAAAAAA
Organism: Theobroma cacao; assembly: GCF_053813885.1. Classification (NCBI taxonomy): domain Eukaryota; kingdom Viridiplantae; phylum Streptophyta; class Magnoliopsida; order Malvales; family Malvaceae; genus Theobroma; species Theobroma cacao. Next base: position 21,466,764 of record NC_142643.1, read on the forward strand.
TTCAACTTAAAATCAATTATGAGATTATATGATCATTTAAAGGCATAAATAAAGCTTTTGAAGGCATAAGTACAATAAAAGAAGTTTTCTTCTCAATGAATGCTTTTTCCTTCACGTTTCTCGAGGTAAACATTCAATTATAATCTGTTTTAACCCAAAATGTAAAAAAATTCAACTTAAAATAAGTTATAAGATTATATAATCATTTAAAGGGAGAAATAAAGCTTTTGAAGGCATAAGTGACAATAAAAGAAGTTTTCTTCTCAATGAATGCTTTTTCCTTCACGTTTCTCGAGGTAAGCATTCAATTATAATCTGTTTTAACCCAAAATGTAAAAAAATTCAACTTAAAATAAGTTATAAGATTATATAATCATTTAAAGGGAGAAATAAAGCTTTTGAAGGCATAAGTGACTATAAAAGAAGTTTTCTTCTCAATGAATGGTTTTTGCTTCACGTTTCCCGAGGTAAACATTCAATTATAATCCGTTTTAACCCAAAATGTAAAAAAAATTCAACTTAAAATCTATTATGAGATTATATGATCATTTAAAGGCATAAATAAAGCTTTTGAAGGCGTAAGTGACTATAAAAGAAGTTTTCTTCTCAATGAACGCTTTTTCCTTCACATTTCCCAAGGTAAACATTCAATTATAATCTGTTCTAACCGAAAATGTAAAAAAATTCAACTTAAAATAAATTATAAGATTATATAATCATTTAAAGGGAGAAATAAAGCTTTTGAAGGCATATGTGACTATAAAAGAAGTTTTCTTCTCAATGAATGGTTTTTGCATCACGTTTCCCGAGGTAAACATTCAATTATAATCTGTTTTGACAAAAAATGTAAAAAAAATTCAACTTAAAATCGATTATGAGATTATATGATCATTTAAAGGCATAAATAAAGCTTTTGAAGGCATAAGTGACTATAAAAGAAGTTTTCTTCTCAATCAATGGTTTTTGCATCTCGTTTCTCGAGGTAAACATTCAATTATAATCTGTTTTAACCCAAAATGTAAAAAAATTCAACTTAAAAGAAGTTATAAGATTATATAATCATTTAAAAAAAGAAATAAAGCTTTTGAAGGCATAAGTGACTATAAAAGAAGTTTTCTTCTCAATGAATGGTTTTTGCTTCACGTTTCCCGAGGTAAACATTCAATTATAATCTGTTTTAACCCAAAATGTAAAAAAAATTCAACTTAAAATCAATTATGAGATTATATGATCATTTAAAGGCATAAATAAAGCTTTTGAAGGCATAAGTGACTATAAAAGAAGTTTTCTTCTCAATGAATGGTTTTTGCATCACGTTTCCCGAGGTAAACATTCAATTATAATCTGTTTTAACCCAAAACGTAAAAAAATTCAACTTAAAATAAGTTATAAGATTATATAATCATTTAAAGTGAGAAATAAAGCTTTTGAAGGCATAAGTGACTATAAAAGAAGTTTTCTTCTCAATGAATGGTTTTTGCTTCACGTTTCCCGAGGTAAACATTCAATTATAATCCGTTTTAACCCAAAATGTAAAAAAAATACAACTTAAAATCAATTACGAGATTATATGATCATTTAAAGGCATAAATAAAGCTTTTGAAGGCATAAGTGACTATAAAAGAAGTTTTCTTCTCAATGAATGGTTTTTGCATCACGTTTCTCGAGGTAAACATTCAATTATAATCTGTTTTAACCCAAAATTTAAAAAAATTCAACTTAAAATAAATTATAAGATTATATAATCATTTAAAGGGAGAAATAAAGCTTTTGAAGGCATAAGTGACTATAAAAGAAGTTTTCTTCTCAATGAATGCTTTTTCCTTCACGTTTCCCAAGGTAAACATTCAATTATAATCTGTTTTGACCAAAAATGTAAAAAAAATTCAACTTAAAATCGATTATGAGATTATATGATCATTTAAAGGCATAAATAAAGCTTTTGAAGGCATAAGTGACTATAAAAGAAGTTTTCTTCTCAATGAATGGTTTTTGCATCACGTTTCTCGAGGTAAACATTCAATTATAATCTGTTTTAGCCCAAAATGTAAAAAAAGTTCAACTTAAAATAAGTTATAAGATTATATAATCATGTAAAGGGAGAAATAAAGCTTTTGAAGGCATAAGTGACTATAAAAGAAGTTTTCTTCTCAATGAATGGTTCTTGCTTCACGTTTCCCAAGGTAAACATTCAATTATAATCTGTTTTAACTAAAAATGTAAAAAAATTCAACTTAAAATCAATTATGAGATTATATGATCATTTAAAGGCATAAATAAAGCTTTTGAAGGCATAAGTACAATAAAAGAAGTTTTCTTCTCAATGAATGCTTTTTCCTTCACGTTTCTCGAGGTAAACATTCAATTATAATCTGTTTTAACCCAAAATGTAAAAAAATTCAACTTAAAATAAGTTATAAGATTATATAATCATTTAAAGGGAGAAATAAAGCTTTTGAAGGCATAAGTGACAATAAAAGAAGTTTTCTTCTCAATGAATGCTTTTTCCTTCACGTTTCTCGAGGTAAGCATTCAATTATAATCTGTTTTAACCCAAAATGTAAAAAAATTCAACTTAAAATAAGTTATAAGATTATATAATCATTTAAAGGGAGAAATAAAGCTTTTGAAGGCATAAGTGACTATAAAAGAAGTTTTCTTCTCAATGAATGGTTTTTGCTTCACGTTTCCCGAGGTAAACATTCAATTATAATCCGTTTTAACCCAAAATGTAAAAAAAATTCAACTTAAAATCTATTATGAGATTATATGATCATTTAAAGGCATAAATAAAGCTTTTGAAGGCGTAAGTGACTATAAAAGAAGTTTTCTTCTCAATGAACGCTTTTTCCTTCACATTTCCCAAGGTAAACATTCAATTATAATCTGTTCTAACCGAAAATGTAAAAAAATTCAACTTAAAATAAATTATAAGATTATATAATCATTTAAAGGGAGAAATAAAGCTTTTGAAGGCATATGTGACTATAAAAGAAGTTTTCTTCTCAATGAATGGTTTTTGCATCACGTTTCCCGAGGTAAACATTCAATTATAATCTGTTTTGACAAAAAATGTAAAAAAAATTCAACTTAAAATCGATTATGAGATTATATGATCATTTAAAGGCATAAATAAAGCTTTTGAAGGCATAAGTGACTATAAAAGAAGTTTTCTTCTCAATCAATGGTTTTTGCATCTCGTTTCTCGAGGTAAACATTCAATTATAATCTGTTTTAACCCAAAATGTAAAAAAATTCAACTTAAAAGAAGTTATAAGATTATATAATCATTTAAAAAAAGAAATAAAGCTTTTGAAGGCATAAGTGACTATAAAAGAAGTTTTCTTCTCAATGAATGGTTTTTGCTTCACGTTTCCCGAGGTAAACATTCAATTATAATCTGTTTTAACCCAAAATGTAAAAAAAATTCAACTTAAAATCAATTATGAGATTATATGATCATTTAAAGGCATAAATAAAGCTTTTGAAGGCATAAGTGACTATAAAAGAAGTTTTCTTCTCAATGAATGGTTTTTGCATCACGTTTCCCGAGGTAAACATTCAATTATAATCTGTTTTAACCCAAAACGTAAAAAAATTCAACTTAAAATAAGTTATAAGATTATATAATCATTTAAAGGGAGAAATAAAGCTTTTGAAGGCATAAGTGACTATAAAAGAAGTTTTCTTCTCAATGAATGGTTTTTGCTTCACGTTTCCCGAGGTAAACATTCAATTATAATCCGTTTTAACCCAAAATGTAAAAAAAATTCAACTTAAAATCTATTATGAGATTATATGATCATTTAAAGGCATAAATAAAGCTTTTGAAGGCGTAAGTGACTATAAAAGAAGTTTTCTTCTCAATGAACGCTTTTTCCTTCACATTTCCCAAGGTAAACATTCAATTATAATCTGTTCTAACCGAAAATGTAAAAAAATTCAACTTAAAATAAATTATAAGATTATATAATCATTTAAAGGGAGAAATAAAGCTTTTGAAGGCATATGTGACTATAAAAGAAGTTTTCTTCTCAATGAATGGTTTTTGCATCACGTTTCCCGAGGTAAACATTCAATTATAATCTGTTTTGACAAAAAATGTAAAAAAAATTCAACTTAAAATCGATTATGAGATTATATGATCATTTAAAGGCATAAATAAAGCTTTTGAAGGCATAAGTGACTATAAAAGAAGTTTTCTTCTCAATGAATGGTTTTTGCATCACGTTTCTCGAGGTAAACATTCAATTATAATCTGTTTTAACCCAAAATGTAAAAAAAGTTCAACTTAAAATAAGTTATAAGATTATATAATCATGTAAAGAGAGAAATAAAGCTTTTGAAGGCATAAGTGACTATAAAAGAAGTTTTCTTCTCAATGAATGGTTCTTGCTTCACGTTTCCCAAGGTAAACATTCAATTATAATCTGTTTTAACTAAAAATGTAAAAAAATTCAACTTAAAATCAATTATGAGCTTATATGATCATTTAAAGGCATAAATAAAGCTTTTGAAGGCATAAGTGACAATAAAAGAAGTTTTCTTCTCAATGAATGCTTTTTCCTTCACGTTTCTCGAGGTAAGCATTCAATTATAATCTGTTTTAACCCAAAATGTAAAAAAATTCAACTTAAAATAAGTTATAAGATTATATAATCATTTAAAGGGAGAAATAAAGCTTTTGAAGGCATAAGTGACTATAAAAGAAGTTTTCTTCTCAATGAATGGTTTTTGCTTCACGTTTCCCGAGGTAAACATTCAATTATAATCCGTTTTAACTAAAAATGTAAAAAAAATACAACTTAAAATCAATTACGAGATTATATGATCATTTAAAGGCATAAATAAAGCTTTTGAAGGCATAAGTGACTATAAAAGAAGTTTTCTTCTCAATGAATGGTTTTTGCATCACGTTTCTCGAGGTAAACATTCAATTATAATCTGTTTTAACCCAAAATTTAAAAAAATTCAACTTAAAATAAATTATAAGATTATATAATCATTTAAAGGGAGAAATAAAGCTTTTGAAGGCATAAGTGACTATAAAAGAAGTTTTCTTCTCAATGAATGCTTTTTCCTTCACGTTTCCCAAGGTAAACATTCAATTATAATCTGTTTTGACCAAAAATGTAAAAAAAATTCAACTTAAAATCGATTATGAGATTATATGATCATTTAAAGGCATAAATAAAGCTTTTGAAGGCATAAGTGACTATAAAAGAAGTTTTCTTCTCAATGAATGGTTTTTGCATCACGTTTTTCGAGGTAAACATTCAATTATAATCTGTTTTAGCCCAAAATGTAAAAAAAGTTCAACTTAAAATAAGTTATAAGATTATATAATCATGTAAAGGGAGAAATAAAGCTTTTGAAGGCATAAGTGACTATAAAAGAAGTTTTCTTCTCAATGAATGGTTCTTGCTTCACGTTTCCCAAGGTAAACATTCAATTATAATCTGTTTTAACTAAAAATGTAAAAAAATTCAACTTAAAATCAATTATGAGATTATATGATCATTTAAAGGCATAAATAAAGCTTTTGAAGGCATAAGTACAATAAAAGAAGTTTTCTTCTCAATGAATGCTTTTTCCTTCACGTTTCTCGAGGTAAACATTCAATTATAATCTGTTTTAACCCAAAATGTAAAAAAATTCAACTTAAAATAAGTTATAAGATTATATAATCATTTAAAGGGAGAAATAAAGCTTTTGAAGGCATAAGTGACAATAAAAGAAGTTTTCTTCTCAATGAATGCTTTTTCCTTCACGTTTCTCGAGGTAAGCATTCAATTATAATCTGTTTTAACCCAAAATGTAAAAAAATTCAACTTAAAATAAGTTATAAGATTATATAATCATTTAAAGGGAGAAATAAAGCTTTTGAAGGCATAAGTGACTATAAAAGAAGTTTTCTTCTCAATGAATGGTTTTTGCTTCACGTTTCCCGAGGTAAACATTCAATTATAATCCGTTTTAACCCAAAATGTAAAAAAAATTCAACTTAAAATCTATTATGAGATTATATGATCATTTAAAGGCATAAATAAAGCTTTTGAAGGCGTAAGTGACTATAAAAGAAGTTTTCTTCTCAATGAACGCTTTTTCCTTCACATTTCCCAAGGTAAACATTCAATTATAATCTGTTCTAACCGAAAATGTAAAAAAATTCAACTTAAAATAAATTATAAGATTATATAATCATTTAAAGGGAGAAATAAAGCTTTTGAAGGCATATGTGACTATAAAAGAAGTTTTCTTCTCAATGAATGGTTTTTGCATCACGTTTCCCGAGGTAAACATTCAATTATAATCTGTTTTGACAAAAAATGTAAAAAAAATTCAACTTAAAATCGATTATGAGATTATATGATCATTTAAAGGCATAAATAAAGCTTTTGAAGGCATAAGTGACTATAAAAGAAGTTTTCTTCTCAATCAATGGTTTTTGCATCTCGTTTCTCGAGGTAAACATTCAATTATAATCTGTTTTAACCCAAAATGTAAAAAAATTCAACTTAAAAGAAGTTATAAGATTATATAATCATTTAAAAAAAGAAATAAAGCTTTTGAAGGCATAAGTGACTATAAAAGAAGTTTTCTTCTCAATGAATGGTTTTTGCTTCACGTTTCCCGAGGTAAACATTCAATTATAATCTGTTTTAACCCAAAATGTAAAAAAAATTCAACTTAAAATCAATTATGAGATTATATGATCATTTAAAGGCATAAATAAAGCTTTTGAAGGCATAAGTGACTATAAAAGAAGTTTTCTTCTCAATGAATGGTTTTTGCATCACGTTTCCCGAGGTAAACATTCAATTATAATCTGTTTTAACCCAAAACGTAAAAAAATTCAACTTAAAATAAGTTATAAGATTATATAATCATTTAAAGGGAGAAATAAAGCTTTTGAAGGCATAAGTGACTATAAAAGAAGTTTTCTTCTCAATGAATGGTTTTTGCTTCACGTTTCCCGAGGTAAACATTCAATTATAATCCGTTTTAACCCAAAATGTAAAAAAAATTCAACTTAAAATCTATTATGAGATTATATGATCATTTAAAGGCATAAATAAAGCTTTTGAAGGCGTAAGTGACTATAAAAGAAGTTTTCTTCTCAATGAACGCTTTTTCCTTCACATTTCCCAAGGTAAACATTCAATTATAATCTGTTCTAACCGAAAATGTAAAAAAATTCAACTTAAAATAAATTATAAGATTATATAATCATTTAAAGGGAGAAATAAAGCTTTTGAAGGCATATGTGACTATAAAAGAAGTTTTCTTCTCAATGAATGGTTTTTGCATCACGTTTCTCGAGGTAAACATTCAATTATAATCTGTTTTAACCCAAAATTTAAAAAAATTCAACTTAAAATAAATTATAAGATTATATAATCATTTAAAGGGAGAAATAAAGCTTTTGAAGGCATAAGTGACTATAAAAGAAGTTTTCTTCTCAATGAATGCTTTTTCCTTCACGTTTCCCAAGGTAAACATTCAATTATAATCTGTTTTGACCAAAAATGTAAAAAAAATTCAACTTAAAATCGATTATGAGATTATATGATCATTTAAAGGCATAAATAAAGCTTTTGAAGGCATAAGTGACTATAAAAGAAGTTTTCTTCTCAATGAATGGTTTTTGCATCACGTTTCTCGAGGTAAACATTCAATTATAATCTGTTTTAACCCAAAATGTAAAAAAAGTTCAACTTAAAATAAGTTATAAGATTATATAATCATGTAAAGAGAGAAATAAAGCTTTTGAAGGCATAAGTGACTATAAAAGAAGTTTTCTTCTCAATGAATGGTTCTTGCTTCACGTTTCCCAAGGTAAACATTCAATTATAATCTGTTTTAACTAAAAATGTAAAAAAATTCAACTTAAAATGAATTATGAGATTATATGATCATTTAAAGGCATAAATAAAGCTTTTGAAGGCATAAGTACAATAAAAGAAGTTTTCTTCTCAATGAATGCTTTTTCCTTCACGTTTCTCGAGGTAAACATTCAATTATAATCTGTTTTAACCCAAAATGTAAAAAAATTCAACTTAAAATAAGTTATAAGATTATATAATCATTTAAAGGGAGAAATAAAGCTTTTGAAGGCATAAGTGACTATAAAAGAAGTTTTCTTCTCAATGAATGCTTTTTCCTTCACGTTTCCCAAGGTAAACATTCAATTATAATCTGTTCTAACCCAAAATGTAAAAAAATTCAACTTAAAATAAATTATAAGATTATATAATCATTTAAAGGGAGAAATAAAGCTTTTGAAGGCATAAGTGACTATAAAAGAAGTTTTCTTCTCAATGAATGCTTTTTCCTTCACGTTTCTCGAGGTAAACATTAAATTATAATCTGTTTTAACCCAAAATGTAAAAAAAATCAACTTAAAATAAGTTATAAGATTATATAAACATTTAAAGGGAGAAATAAAGCTTTTGAAGGCATAAGTGACTATAAAAGAAGTTTTCTTCTCAATGAATGGTTCTTGCTTCACGTTTCCCAAGGTAAACATTCAATTATAATCTGTTTTAACTAAAAATGTAAAAAAATTCAACTTAAAATCAATTATGAGCTTATATGATCATTTAAAGGCATAAATAAAGCTTTTGAAGGCATAAGTGACAATAAAAGAAGTTTTCTTCTCAATGAATGCTTTTTCCTTCACGTTTCTCGAGGTAAGCATTCAATTATAATCTGTTTTAACCCAAAATGTAAAAAAATTCAACTTAAAATAAGTTATAAGATTATATAATCATTTAAAGGGAGAAATAAAGCTTTTGAAGGCATAAGTGACTATAAAAGAAGTTTTCTTCTCAATGAATGGTTTTTGCTTCACGTTTCCCGAGGTAAACATTCAATTATAATCCGTTTTAACCCAAAATGTAAAAAAAATTCAACTTAAAATCTATTATGAGATTATATGATCATTTAAAGGCATAAATAAAGCTTTTGAAGGCGTAAGTGACTATAAAAGAAGTTTTCTTCTCAATGAACGCTTTTTCCTTCACATTTCCCAAGGTAAACATTCAATTATAATCTGTTCTAACCGAAAATGTAAAAAAATTCAACTTAAAATAAATTATAAGATTATATAATCATTTAAAGGGAGAAATAAAGCTTTTGAAGGCATATGTGACTATAAAAGAAGTTTTCTTCTCAATGAATGGTTTTTGCATCACGTTTCCCGAGGTAAACATTCAATTATAATCTGTTTTGACCAAAAATGTAAAAAAAATTCAACTTAAAATCGATTATGAGATTATATGATCATTTAAAGGCATAAATAAAGCTTTTGAAGGCATAAGTGACTATAAAAGAAGTTTTCTTCTCAATGAATGGTTTTTGCATCTCGTTTCTCGAGGTAAACATTCAATTATAATCTGTTTTAACCCAAAATGTAAAAAAATTCAACTTAAAAGAAGTTATAAGATTATATAATCATTTAAAAAAAGAAATAAAGCTTTTGAAGGCATAAGTGACTATAAAAGAAGTTTTCTTCTCAATGAATGGTTTTTGCTTCACGTTTCCCGAGGTAAACATTCAATTATAATCTGTTTTAACCCAAAATGTAAAAAAAATTCAACTTAAAATCAATTATGAGATTATATGATCATTTAAAGGCATAAATAAAGCTTTTGAAGGCATAAGTGACTATAAAAGAAGTTTTCTTCTCAATGAATGGTTTTTGCATCACGTTTCCCGAGGTAAACATTCAATTATAATCTGTTTTGACCAAAAATGTAAAAAAAATTCAACTTAAAATCGATTATGAGATTATATGATCATTTAAAGGCATAAATAAAGCTTTTGAAGGCATAAGTGACTATAAAAGAAGTTTTCTTCTCAATGAATGGTTTTTGCATCTCGTTTCTCGAGGTAAACATTCAATTATAATCTGTTTTGACCAAAAATGTAAAAAAATTCAACTTAAAAGAAGTTATAAGATTATATAATCATTTAAAAAAAGAAATAAAGCTTTTGAAGGCATAAGTGACTATAAAAGAAGTTTTCTTCTCAATGAATGGTTTTTGCTTCACGTTTCCCGAGGTAAACATTCAATTATAATCTGTTTTAACCCAAAATGTAAAAAAAATTCAACTTAAAATCAATTATGAGATTATATGATCATTTAAAGGCATAAATAAAGCTTTTGAAGGCATAAGTGACTATAAAAGAAGTTTTCTTCTCAATGAATGGTTTTTGCATCACGTTTCCTGAGGTAAACATTCAATTATAATCTGTTTTAACCCAAAACGTAAAAAAATTCAACTTAAAATAAGTTATAAGATTATATAATCATTTAAAGTGAGAAATAAAGCTTTTGAAGGCATAAGTGACTATAAAAGAAGTTTTCTTCTCAATGAATGGTTTTTGCTTCACGTTTCCCGAGGTAAACATTCCACTATAATCCGCTTTAACCCAAAATGTAAAAAAAATTCAACTTAAAATCAATTACGAGATTATATGATCATTTAAAGGCATAAATAAAGCTTTTGAAGGCATAAGTGACTATAAAAGAAGTTTTCTTCTCAATGAATGGTTTTTGCATCACGTTTCTCGAGGTAAACATTCAATTATAATCTGTTTTAACCCAAAATTTTAAAAAATTCAACTTAAAATAAATTATAAGATTATATAATCATTTAAAGGGAGAAATAAAGCTTTTGAAGGCATAAGTGACTATAAAAGAAGTTTTCTTCTCAATGAATGCTTTTTCCTTCACGTTTCCCAAGGTAAACATTCAATTATAATCTGTTCTAACCCAAAATGTAAAAAAATTCAACTTAAAATAAATTATAAGATTATATAATCATTTAAAGGGAGAAATAAAGCTTTTGAAGGCATAAGTGACTATAAAAGAAGTTTTCTTCTCAATGAATGGTTTTTGCATCACGTTTCCCGAGGTAAACATTCAATTATAATCTGTTTTGACCAAAAATGTAAAAAAAATTCAACTTAAAATCGATTATTAGATTATATGATCATTTAAAGGCATAAATAAAGCTTTTGAAGGCATAAGTGACTATAAAAGAAGTTTTCTTCTCAATGAATGGTTTTTGCATCTCGTTTCTCGAGGTAAACAATCAATTATAATCTGTTTTAACCCAAAATGTAAAAAAATTCAACTTAAAATAAGTTATAAGATTATATAATCATTTAAAAAAAGAAATAAAGCTTTTGAAGGCATAAGTGACTATAAAAGAAGTTTTCTTCACAATGAATGGTTTTTGATTCACGTTTCCCGAGGTAAATATTCAATTGTAATCTGTTTTAACCCAAAATGTAAAAACAATTCAACTTAAAATCAATTATGAGATTATATGATCATTTCAAGGAATAAACAAAGCTTTTGAAGGCATAAGTGACTATAAAAGAAGTTTTCTTCTCAATGAATGGTTTTTGCATCACGTTTCTTGAGGTAAACATTCAATTATAAGCTGTTTTAACCCAAAATGTAAAAAAATTCAACTTAAAATAAGTTATAAGATTATATAATCATTTAAAGGGAGAAATAAAGCTTTTGAAGGCATAAGTGACTATAAAAGAAGTTTCTTCTCAATGGATGCTTTTTCCTTCACGTTTCCCAAGGTAAACATTCAATTATAATCTGTTTTAACCCAAAATGTAAAAAAATTCAACTTAAAATAAGTTATAAGATTATATAATCATTTAAAGGGAGAAATAAAGCTTTTGAAGGCATAAGTGACTATAAAAGAAGTTTTCTTCTCAATGAATGCTTTTTCCTTCACGTTTCTCGAGGTAAACATTCAATTATAATCTGTTTTTACCCAAAATGTAAAAAAAATCAACTTAAAATAAGTTATAAGATTATATAATCATTTAAAGGGAGAAATAAAGCTTTTGAAGGCATAAGTGACTATAAAAGAAGTTTTCTTCTCAATGAATGGTTCTTGCTTCACGTTTCCCGAGGTAAACATTCAATTATAATCTGTTTTAACCAAAAATGTAAAAAAAATTCAACTTAAAATCAATTATGAGATTATATGATCATTTAAAGGCATAAATAAAGCTTTTGAAGGCATAAGTGACTATAAAAGAAGTTTTCTTCTCAATGAATGGTTTTTGCATCACGTTTCTCGAGGTAAACATTCAATTATAATCTGTTTTAACCCAAAATGTAAAAAAAATTCAATTTAAAATAAGTTATAAGATTATATAATCATGTAAAGGGAGAAATAAAGCTTTTGAAGGCATAAGTGACTATAAAAGAAGTTTTCTTCTCAATGAATGGTTCTTGCTTCACGTTTCCCAAGGTAAACATTCAATTATAATCTGTTTTAACTAAAAATGTAAAAAAATTCAACTTAAAATCAATTATGAGATTATATGATCATTTAAAGGCATAAATAAAGCTTTTGAAGGCATAAGTACAATAAAAGAAGTTTTCTTCTCAATGAATGCTTTTTCCTTCACGTTTCTCGAGGTAAACATTCAATTATAATCTGTTTTAACCCAAAATGTAAAAAAATTCAACTTAAAATAAGTTATAAGATTATATAATCATTTAAAGGGAGAAATAAAGCTTTTGAAGGCATAAGTGACTATAAAAGAAGTTTTCTTCTCAATGAATGCTTTTTCCTTCACGTTTCCCAAGGTAAACATTCAATTATAATCTGTTTTGACCAAAAATGTAAAAAAAATTCAACTTAAAATCGATTATGAGATTATATGATCATTTAAAGGCATAAATAAAGCTTTTGAAGGCATAAGTGACTATAAAAGAAGTTTTCTTCTCAATGAATGGTTTTTGCATCACGTTTCTCGAGGTAAACATTCAATTATAATCTGTTTTAGCCCAAAATGTAAAAAAAGTTCAACTTAAAATAAGTTATAAGATTATATAATCATGTAAAGGGAGAAATAAAGCTTTTGAAGGCATAAGTGACTATAAAAGAAGTTTTCTTCTCAATGAATGGTTCTTGCTTCACGTTTCCCAAGGTAAACATTCAATTATAATCTGTTTTAACTAAAAATGTAAAAAAATTCAACTTAAAATCAATTATGAGATTATATGATCATTTAAAGGCATAAATAAAGCTTTTGAAGGCATAAGTACAATAAAAGAAGTTTTCTTCTCAATGAATGCTTTTTCCTTCACGTTTCTCGAGGTAAACATTCAATTATAATCTGTTTTAACCCAAAATGTAAAAAAATTCAACTTAAAATAAGTTATAAGATTATATAATCATTTAAAGGGAGAAATAAAGCTTTTGAAGGCATAAGTGACAATAAAAGAAGTTTTCTTCTCAATGAATGCTTTTTCCTTCACGTTTCTCGAGGTAAGCATTCAATTATAATCTGTTTTAACCCAAAATGTAAAAAAATTCAACTTAAAATAAGTTATAAGATTATATAATCATTTAAAGGGAGAAATAAAGCTTTTGAAGGCATAAGTGACTATAAAAGAAGTTTTCTTCTCAATGAATGGTTTTTGCTTCACGTTTCCCGAGGTAAACATTCAATTATAATCCGTTTTAACCCAAAATGTAAAAAAAATTCAACTTAAAATCTATTATGAGATTATATGATCATTTAAAGGCATAAATAAAGCTTTTGAAGGCGTAAGTGACTATAAAAGAAGTTTTCTTCTCAATGAACGCTTTTTCCTTCACATTTCCCAAGGTAAACATTCAATTATAATCTGTTCTAACCGAAAATGTAAAAAAATTCAACTTAAAATAAATTATAAGATTATATAATCATTTAAAGGGAGAAATAAAGCTTTTGAAGGCATATGTGACTATAAAAGAAGTTTTCTTCTCAATGAATGGTTTTTGCATCACGTTTCCCGAGGTAAACATTCAATTATAATCTGTTTTGACAAAAAATGTAAAAAAAATTCAACTTAAAATCGATTATGAGATTATATGATCATTTAAAGGCATAAATAAAGCTTTTGAAGGCATAAGTGACTATAAAAGAAGTTTTCTTCTCAATCAATGGTTTTTGCATCTCGTTTCTCGAGGTAAACATTCAATTATAATCTGTTTTAACCCAAAATGTAAAAAAATTCAACTTAAAAGAAGTTATAAGATTATATAATCATTTAAAAAAAGAAATAAAGCTTTTGAAGGCATAAGTGACTATAAAAGAAGTTTTCTTCTCAATGAATGGTTTTTGCTTCACGTTTCCCGAGGTAAACATTCAATTATAATCTGTTTTAACCCAAAATGTAAAAAACATTCAACTTAAAATCAATTATGAGATTATATGATCATTTAAAGGCATAAATAAAGCTTTTGAAGGCATAAGTGACTATAAAAGAAGTTTTCTTCTCAATGAATGGTTTTTGCATCACGTTTCCCGAGGTAAACATTCAATTATAATCTGTTTTAACCCAAAACGTAAAAAAATTCAACTTAAAATAAGTTATAAGATTATATAATCATTTAAAGTGAGAAATAAAGCTTTTGAAGGCATAAGTGACTATAAAAGAAGTTTTCTTCTCAATGAATGGTTTTTGCTTCACGTTTCCCGAGGTAAACATTCAATTATAATCCGTTTTAACCCAAAATGTAAAAAAAATACAACTTAAAATCAATTACGAGATTATATGATCATTTAAAGGCATAAATAAAGCTTTTGAAGGCATAAGTGACTATAAAAGAAGTTTTCTTCTCAATGAATGGTTTTTGCATCACGTTTCTCGAGGTAAACATTCAATTATAATCTGTTTTAACCCAAAATTTTAAAAAATTCAACTTAAAATAAATTATAAGATTATATAATCATTTAAAGGGAGAAATAAAGCTTTTGAAGGCATAAGTGACTATAAAAGAAGTTTTCTTCTCAATGAATGCTTTTTCCTTCACGTTTCCCAAGGTAAACATTCAATTATAATCTGTTCTAACCCAAAATGTAAAAAAATTCAACTTAAAATAAATTATAAGATTATATAATCATTTAAAGAGAGAAATAAAGCTTTTGAAGGCATAAGTGACTATAAAAGAAGTTTTCTTCTCAATGAATGGTTTTTGCATCACGTTTCCTGAGGTAAACATTCAATTATAATCTGTTTTGATCAAAAATGTAAAAAAAATTCAACTTAAAATTGATTATGAGATTATATGATCATTTAAAGGCATAAATAAAGCTTTTGAAGGCATAAGTGACTATAAAAGAAGTTTTCTTCTCAATGAATGGTTTTTGCATCTCGTTTCTCGAGGTAAACAATCAATTATAATCTGTTTTAACCCAAAATGTAAAAAAATTCAACTTAAAATAAGTTATAAGATTATATAATCATTTAAAAAAAGAAATAAAGCTTTTGAAGGCATAAGTGACTATAAAAGAAGTTTTCTTCTCAATGAATGGTTTTTGCATCACGTTTCCCGAGGTAAACATTCAATTATAATCTGTTTTAACCCAAAACGGAAAAAAATTCAACTTAAAATAAGTTATAAGATTATATAATCATTCAAAGGGAGAAATAAAGCTTTTAAAGGCATAAGTGACTATAAAAGAAGTTTTCTTCTCAATGAATGGTTTTTGCATCACGTTTCCCAAGGTAAACATTCAATTATAATCTGTTTTTTAACCCAAAACGTAAAAAAATTCAACTTAAAATAAGTTATAAGATTATATAATCATTTAAAGGGAGAAATAAAGCTTTTGAAGGCATAAGTGACTATAAAAGAAGTTTTCTTCTCAATGAATGGTTTTTGCTTCACGTTTCCCGAGGTAAACATTCAATTATAATCCGTTTTAACCCAAAATGTAAAAAAAATTTAACTTAAAATCAATTATGAGATTATATGATCATTTAAAGGCATAAATAAAGCTTTTGAAGGAATAAGTGACTATAAAAGAAGTTTTCTTCTCAATGAATGGTTTTTGCATCACGTTTCTCGAGGTAAACTTTCAATTATAATCTGTTTTAACCCAAAATGTGAAAAAATTCAACTTAAAATAAGTTATAAGATTATATCATCATTTAAAAAAAGAAATAAAGCTTTTGAAGGCATAAGTGACTATAAAAGAAGTTTTCTTCTCAATGAATGGTTTTTGCATCACGTTTCCCGAGGTAAACATTCAATTATAATCTGTTTTTTAACCCAAAACGTAAAAAAATTCAACTTAAAATAAGTTATAAGATTATATAATCATTTAAAGGGAGAAATAAAGCTTTTGAAGGCATAAGTGACTATAAAAGAAGTTTTCTTCTCAATGAATGGTTTTTGCTTCAGGTTTCCCGAGGTAAACATTCAATTATAATCCGTTTTAACCCAAAATGTAAAAAAAATTTAACTTAAAATCAATTATGAGATTATATGATCATTTAAAGGCATAAATAAAGCTTTTGAAGGAATAAGTGTTTATAAAAGAAGTTTTCTTCTCAATGAATGGTTTTTGCATCACGTTTCTCGAGGTAAACTTTCAATTATAATCTGTTTTAACCCAAAATGTGAAAAAATTCAACTTAAAATAAGTTATAAGATTATATAATCATTTAAAGGGAGAAATAAAGCTTTTGAAGGCATAAGTGACTATAAAAGAAGTTTTCTTCTCAATGAATGGTTCTTGCTTCACGTTTCCCAAGGTAAACATTCAATTATAATCTGTTTTAACTAAAAATGTAAAAAAATTCAACTTAAAATCAATTATGAGATTATATGATCATTTAAAGGCATAAATAAAGCTTTTGAAGGCATAAGTACAATAAAAGAAGTTTTCTTCTCAATGAATGCTTTTTCCTTCACGTTTCTCGAGGTAAACATTCAATTATAATCTGTTTTAACCCAAAACGTAAAAAAATTCAACATAAAATAAGTTATAAGATTATATAATCATTTAAAGGGAGAAATAAAGCTTTTGAAGGCATAAGTGACTATAAAAGAAGTTTTCTTCTCAATGAATGCTTTTTCCTTCACGTTTCCCAAGGTAAACATTCAATTATAATCTGTTCTAACCCAAAATGTAAAAAAATTCAACTTAAAATAAATTATAAGATTATATAATCATTTAAAGGGAGAAATAAAGCTTTTGAAGGCATAAGTGACTATAAAAGAAGTTTTCTTCTCAATGAATGCTTTTTCCTTCACGTTTCTCGAGGTAAACATTCAATTATAATCTGTTTTAACCCAAAATGTAAAAAAAATCAACTTAAAATAAGTTATAAGATTATATAATCATTTAAAGGGAGAAATAAAGCTTTTGAAGGCATAAGTGACTATAAAAGAAGTTTTCTTCTCAATGAATGGTTCTTGCTTCACGTTTCCCACGGTAAACATTCAATTATAATCTGTTTTAACTAAAAATGTAAAAAAATTCAACTTAAAATCAATTATGAGATTATATGATCATTTAAAGGCATAAATAAAGCTTTTGAAGGCATAAGTGACAATAAAAGAAGTTTTCTTCTCAATGAATGCTTTTTCCTTCACGTTTCTCGAGGTAAGCATTCAATTATAATCTGTTTTAACCCAAAATGTCAAAAAATTCAACTTAAAATAAGTTATAAGATTATATAATCATTTAAAGGGAGAAATAAAGCTTTTGAAGGCATAAGTGACTATAAAAGAAGTTTTCTTCTCAATGAATGGTTTTTGCTTCACGTTTCCCGAGGTAAACATTCAATTATAATCCGTTTTAACCCAAAATGTAAAAAAAATTCAACTTAAAATCTATTATGAGATTATATGATCATTTAAAGGCATAAATAAAGCTTTTGAAGGCGTAAGTGACTATAAAAGAAGTTTTCTTCTCAATGAACGCTTTTTCCTTCACATTTCCCAAGGTAAACATTCAATTATAATCTGTTCTAACCGAAAATGTAAAAAAATTCAACTTAAAATAAATTATAAGATTATATAATCATTTAAAGGGAGAAATAAAGCTTTTGAAGGCATATGTGACTATAAAAGAAGTTTTCTTCTCAATGAATGGTTTTTGCATCACGTTTCCCGAGGTAAACATTCAATTATAATCTGTTTTGACCAAAAATGTAAAAAAAATTCAACTTAAAATCGATTATGAGATTATATGATCATTTAAAGGCATAAATAAAGCTTTTGAAGGCATAAGTGACTATAAAAGAAGTTTTCTTCTCAATGAATGGTTTTTGCATCTCGTTTCTCGAGGTAAACATTCAATTATAATCTGTTTTAACCCAAAATGTAAAAAAATTCAACTTAAAAGAAGTTATAAGATTATATAATCATTTAAAAAAGAAAATAAAGCTTTTGAAGGCATAAGTGACTATAAAAGAAGTTGTCTTCTCAATGAATGGTTTTTGCTTCACGTTTCCCGAGGTAAACATTCAATTATAATCTGTTTTAACCCAAAATGTAAAAAAAATTCAACTTAAAATCAATTAGGAGATTATATGATCATTTAAAGGCATAAATAAAGCTTTTGAAGGCATAAGTGACTATAAAAGAAGTTTTCTTCTCAATGAATGGTTTTTGCATCACGTTTCCCGAGGTAAACATTCAATTATAATCTGTTTTAACCCAAAACGTAAAAAAATTCAACTTAAAATAAGTTATAAGATTATATAATCATTTAAAGTGAGAAATAAAGCTTTTGAAGGCATAAGTGACTATAAAAGAAGTTTTCTTCTCAATGAATGGTTTTTGCTTCACGTTTCCCGAGGTAAACATTCAATTATAATCCGTTTTAACCCAAAATGTAAAAAAAATACAACTTAAAATCAATTACGAGATTATATGATCATTTAAAGGCATAAATAAAGCTTTTGAAGGCATAAGTGACTATAAAAGAAGTTTTCTTCTCAATGAATGGTTTTTGCATCACGTTTCTCGAGGTAAACATTCAATTATAATCTGTTTTAACCCAAAATTTAAAAAAATTCAACTTAAAATAAATTATAAGATTATATAATCATTTAAAGGGAGAAATAAAGCTTTTGAAGGCATAAGTGACTATAAAAGAAGTTTTCTTCTCAATGAATGCTTTTTCCTTCACGTTTCCCAAGGTAAACATTCAATTATAATCTGTTCTAACCCAAAATGTAAAAAAATTCAACTTAAAATAAATTATAAGATTATATAATCATTTAAAGAGAGAAATAAAGCTTTTGAAGGCATAAGTGACTATAAAAGAAGTTTTCTTCTCAATGAATGGTTTTTGCATCACGTTTCCCGAGGTAAACATTCAATTATAATCTGTTTTGATCAAAAATGTAAAAAAAATTCAACTTAAAATTGATTATGAGATTATATGATCATTTAAAGGCATAAATAAAGCTTTTGAAGGCATAAGTGACTATAAAAGAAGTTTTCTTCTCAATGAATGGTTTTTGCATCTCGTTTCTCGAGGTAAACAATCAATTATAATCTGTTTTAACCCAAAATGTAAAAAAATTCAACTTAAAATAAGTTATAAGATTATATAATCATTTAAAAAAAGAAATAAAGCTTTTGAAGGCATAAGTGACTATAAAAGAAGTTTTCTTCACAATGAATGGTTTTTGATTCACGTTTCTCGAGGTAAATATTCAATTATAATCTGTTTTAACCCAAAATGTAAAAACAATTCAACTTAAAATCAATTATGAGATTATATGATCATTTCAAGGCATAAATAAAGCTTTTGAAGGCATAAGTGACTATAAAAGAAGTTTTCTTCTCAATGAATGGTTTTTGCATCACGTTTCCTGAGGTAAACATTCAATTATAATCTGTTTTAACCCAAAACGTAAAAAAATTCAACTTAAAATAAGTTATAAGATTATATAATCATTTAAAGTGAGAAATAAAGCTTTTGAAGGCATAAGTGACTATAAAAGAAGTTTTCTTCTCAATGAATGGTTTTTGCTTCACGTTTCCCGAGGTAAACATTCAATTATAATCCGTTTTAACCCAAAATGTAAAAAAAATTCAACTTAAAATCAATTACGAGATTATATGATCATTTAAAGGCATAAATAAAGCTTTTGAAGGCATAAGTGACTATAAAAGAAGTTTTCTTCTCAATGAATGGTTTTTGCATCACGGTTCTCAAGGTAAACATTCAATTATAATCTGTTTTAACCCAAAATTTAAAAAAATTCAACTTAACATAAATTATAAGATTATATAATCATTTAAAGGGAGAAATAAAGCTTTTGAAGGCATAAGTGACTATAAAAGAAGTTTTCTTCTCAATGAATGCTTTTTCCTTCACGTTTCCCAAGGTAAACATTCAATTATAATCTGTTCTAACCCAAAATGTAAAAAAATTCAACTTAAAATAAATTATAAGATTATATAATCATTTAACGGGAGAAATAAAGCTTTTGAAGGCATAAGTGACTATAAAAGAAGTTTTCTTCTCAATGAATGGTTTTTGCTTCACGTTTCCCGAGGTAAACATTCAATTATAATCTGTTTTGACCAAAAATATAAAAAAAATTCAACTTAAAATCGATTATGAGATTATATGATCATTTAAAGGGAGAAATAAAGCTTTTGAAGGCATAAGTGACTATAAAAGAAGTTTTCTTCTCAATGAATGGTTTTTGCATCACGTTTCCCAAGGTAAACATTCAATTATAATCTGTTTTGACCAAAAATATAAATAAAATTCAACTTAAAATCGATTATGAGATTATATGATCATTTAAAAGCATAAATAACGCTTTTGAAGGCATAAGTGACTATAAAAGAAGTTTTCTTCTCAATGAATGGTTTTTACATCACGTTTCCCGAGGTAAACATTCAATTATAATCTGTTTTGACCAAAAATGTAAAAAAAATTCAACTTAATATCAATTATGAGATTATATGATCATTTAAAGGCATAAATAAAGCTTTTGAAGGCATAAGTGACTATAAAAGAAGTTTTCTTCTCAATGAATGGTTTTTGCATCTCGTTTCTCGAGGTAAACATTCAATTATAATCTGTTTTAACCCAAAATGTAAAAAAATTCAACTTAAAATAAGTTATAAGATTATATAATCATTTAAAAAAAGAAATAAAGCTTTTGAAGGCATAAGTGACTATAAAAGAAGTTTTCTTCACAATGAATGGTTTTTGATTCACGTTTCCCGAGGTAAACATTCAATTATAATCTGTTTTAACCCAAAATGTAAAAACAATTCAACTTAAAATCAATTATGAGATTATATGATCATTTCAAGGCATAAATAAAGCTTTTGAAGGCATAAGTGACTATAAAAGAAGTTTTCTTCTCAATGAATGGTTTTTGCATCACGTTTCCCGAGGTAAACATTCAATTATAATCTGTTTTAACCCAAAACGTAAAAAAATTCAACTTAAAATAAGTTATAAGATTATATAATCATTTAAAGTGAGAAATAAAGCTTTTGAAGGCATAAGTGACTATAAAAGAAGTTTTCTTCTCAATGAATGGTTTTTGCATCACGTTTCCCGAGTTAAACATTCAATTATAATCTGTTTTAACCCAAAACGTAAAAAAATTCAACTTAAAATAAGTTATAAGATTATATAATCATTTAAAGTGAGAAATAAAGCTTTTGAAGGCATAAGTGACTATAAAAGAAGTTTTCTTCTCAATGAATGGTTTTTGCTTCACGTTTCCCGAGGTAAACATTCAACTATAATCTGTTTTAACCCAAAATGTAAAAAAAAATTCAACTTAAAATAAGTTATAAGATTATATAATCATTTAAAAAAAGAAATAAAGCTTTTGAAGGCATAAGTGACTATAAAAGAAGTTTTCTTCACAATGAATGGTTTTTGATTCACGTTTCCCGAGGTAAACATTCAATTATAATCTGTTTTAACCCAAAATGTAAAAACAGTTCAACTTAAAATCAATTATGAGATTATATGATCATTTCAAGGCATAAATAAAGCTTTTGAAGGCATAAGTGACTATAAAAGAAGTTTTCTTCTCAATGAATGGTTTTTGCATCACGTTTCCCGAGGTAAACATTCAATTATAATCTGTTTTAACCCAAAACGTAAAAAAATTCAACTTAAAATAAGTTATAAGATTATATAATCATTTAAAGTGAGTAATAAAGCTTTTGAAGGCATAAGGGACTATAAAAGAAGTTTTCTTCTCAATGAATGGTTTTTGCATCACGTTTCCCGAGGTAAACATTCAATTATAATCTGTTTTAACCCAAAACGTAAAAAAATTCAACTTAAAATAAGTTATAAGATTATATAATCATTTAAAGTGAGAAATAAAGCTTTTGAAGGCATAAGTGACTATAAAAGAAGTTTTCTTCTCAATGAATGATTTTTGCTTCACGTTTCCCGAGGTAAACATTCAACTATAATCTGTTTTAACCCAAAATGTAAAAAAAAATTCAACTTAAAATAAGTTATAAGATTATATAATCATTTAAAAAAAGAAATAAAGCTTTTGAAGGCATAAGTGACTATAAAAGAAGTTTTCTTCACAATGAATGGTTTTTGCTTCACGTTTCCCGAGGTAAACATTCAATTATAATCTGTTTTAACCCAAAATGTAAAAACAATTCAACTTAAAATCAATTATGAGATTATATGATCATTTCAAGGCAAAAATAAAGCTTTTGAAGGCATAAGTGACTATAAAAGAAATTTTCTTCTCAATGAATGGTTTTTGCATCACGTTTCCCGAGGTAAACATTCAATTATAATCTGTTTTAACCCAAAACATAAAAAAATTCAACTTAAAATAAGTTATAAGATTATATAATCATTTAAAGTGAGAAATAAAGCTTTTGAAGGCATAAGTGACTATAAAAGAAGTTTTCTTCTCAATGAATGCTTTTTCCTTCACGTTTCCCAAGGTAAACATTCAATTATAATCTGTTCTAACCCAAAATGTAAAAAAATTCAACTTAAAATAAATTATAAGATTATATAATCATTTAAAGGGAGAAATAAAGCTTTTGAAGGCATAAGTGACTATAAAAGAAGTTTTCTTCTCAATGGATGCTTTTTCCTTCACGTTTCCCAAGGTAAACATTCAATTATAATCTGTTCTAACCCAAAATGTAAAAAAAATTCAACTTAAAATCAATTATGAGATTATATGATCATTTCAAGGCATAAACAAAGCTTTTGAAGGCATAAGTGACTATAAAAGAAGTTTTCTTCTCAATGAATGGTTTTTGCATCACGTTTCCCGAGGTAAACATTCAATTATAATCTGTTTTAACCCAAAACGTAAAAAAATTCAACTTAAAATAAGTTATAAGATTATATAATCATTTAAAGTGAGAAATAAAGCTTTTGAAGGCATAAGTGACTATAAAAGAAGTTTTCTTCTCAATGAATGGTTTTTGCTTCACGTTTCCCGAGGTAAACATTCAACTATAATCTGTTTTAACCCAAAATGTAAAAAAAAATTCAACTTAAAATAAGTTATAAGATTATATAATCATTTAAAGGGAGAAATAAAGCTTTTGAAGGCATAAGTGACTATAAAAGAAGTTTTCTTCACAATGAATGGTTTTTGATTCACGTTTCCCGAGGTAAACATTCAATTATAATCTGTTTTAACCCAAAATGTAAAAACAATTCAACTTAAAATCAATTATGAGATTATATGATCATTTAAAGGCATAAATAAAGCTTTTGAAGGCATAAGTGACTATAAAAGAAGTTTTCTTCTCAATGAATGGTTTTTGCATCACGTTTCCCGAGGTAAACATTCAATTATAATCTGTTTTAACCCAAAACGTAAAAAAATTCAACTTAAAATAAGTTATAAGATTATATAATCATTTAAAGTGAGAAATAAAGCTTTTGAAGGCATAAGTGACTATAAAAGAAGTTTTCTTCTCAATGAATGCTTTTTGCATCACGTTTCCCGAGGTAAACATTCAATTATAATCTGTTCTAACCCAAAATGTAAAAAAATTCAACTTAAAATAAATTATAAGATTATATAATCATTTAAAGGGAGAAATAAAGCTTTTGAAGGCATTAGTGACTATAAAAGAAGTTTTCTTCTCAATGAATGGTTTTTGCATCACGTTTCCCGAGGTAAACATTCAATTATAATCTGTTTTGACCAAAAATGTAAAAAAAATTCAACTTAAAATCGATTATGAGATTATATGATCATTTAAAGGCATAAATAAAGCTTTTGAAGGCAAAAGTGACTATAAAAGAAGTTTTCTTCTCAATGAATGGTTTTTGCATCTCGTTTCTCGAGGTAAACATTCAATTATAATCTGTTTTAACCCAAAATGTAAAAAAATTCAACTTAAAATAAGTTATAAGATTATATAATCATTTAAAAAAAGAAATAAAGCTTTTGAAGGCATAAGTGACTATAAAAGAAGTTTTCTTCTCAATGAATGGTTTTTGCTTCACATTTCCCGAGGTAAACATTCAATTATAATCTGTTTTAACCCAAAATGTAAAAAAAATTCAACTTAAAATCAATTATGAGATTATATGATCATTTCAAGGCATAAACAAAGCTTTTGAAGGCATAAGTGACTATAAAAGAAGTTTTCTTCTCAATGAATGGTTTTTGCATCACGTTTCTCGAGGTAAACATTCAATTATAATCTGTTTTAACCCAAAATGTAAAAAAATTCAACTTAAAATAAGTTATAAGATGATATAATCATTTAAAGGGAGAAATAAAGCTTTTGAAGGCATAAGTGACTATAAAAGAAGTTTTCTTCTCAATGGATGCTTTTTCCTTCACGTTTCCCAAGGTAAACATTCAATTATAATCTGTTTTAACCCAAAATGTAAAAAAATTCAACTTAAAATAAGTTATAAGATTATATAATCATTTAAAAAAAGAAATAAAGCTTTTGAAGGCATAAGTGACTATAAAAGAAGTTTTCTTCTCAATGAATGGTTTTTGCTTCACATTTCCCGAGGTAAACATTCAATTATAATCTGTTTTAACCCAAAATGTAAAACAAATTCAACTTAAAATCAATTATGAGATTATATGATCATTTCAAGGCATAAACAAAGCTTTTGAAGGCATAAGTGACTATAAAAGAAGTTTTCTTCTCAATGAATGGTTTTTGCATCACGTTTCCCGAGGTAAACATTCAATTATAATCTGTTTTAACCCAAAATGTAAAAAAATTCAACTTAAAATAAGTTATAAGATTATATAATCATTTAAAAAAAGAAATAAAGCTTTTGAAGGCATAAGTGACTATAAAAGAAGTTTTCTTCTCAATGAATGGTTTTTACATCACGTTTCCTGAGGTAAACATTCAATTATAATCTGTTTTGACCAAAAATGTAAAAAAAATTCAACTTAAAATTGATTATGAGATTATATGATCATTTAAAGGCATAAATAAAGCTTTTGAAGGCATAAGTGACTATAAAAGAAGTTTTCTTCTCAATGAATGGTTTTTGCATCTCGTTTCTCGAGGTAAACATTCAATTATAATCTGTTTTAACCCAAAATGTAAAAAAATTCAACTTAAAATAAGTTATAAGATTATATAATCATTTAAAAAAAGAAATAAAGCTTTTGAAGGCATAAGTGACTATAAAAGAAGTTTTCTTCTCAATGAATGGTTTTTGCATCACGTTTCCCGAGGTAAACATTCAATTATAATCCGTTTTAACCCAAAACGTAAAAAAATTCAACTTAAAATAAGTTATAAGATTATATAATCATTTAAAGTGAGAAATAAAGCTTTTGAAGGCATAAGTGACTATAAAAGAAGTTTTCTTCTCAATGAATGGTTTTTGCTTCACGTTTCCCGAGGTAAACATTCAATTATAATCTGTTTTAACCAAAAATGTGAAAAAAATTCAACTTAAAATCAATTATGAGATTATATGATCATTTAAAGGCATAAATAAAGCTTTTGAAGGCATAAGTGACTATAAAAGAAGTTTTCTTCTCAATGAATGGTTTTTGCATCTCGTTTCTCGAGGTAAACATTCAATTATAATCTGTTTTAACCCAAAATGTAAAAAAATTCAACTTAAAATAAGTTATAAGATTATATAATCATTTAAAAAAAGAAATAAAGCTTTTGAAGGCATAAGTGACTATAAAAGAAGTTTTCTTCTCAATGAATGGTTTTTGCTTCACGTTTCTCGAGGTAAACATTCAATTATAATCTGTTTTAACTCAAAATGTAAAAAAAATTCAACTTAAAATCAATTATGAGATTATATGATCATTTAAAGGCATAAATAAAGCTTTTGAAGGCATAAGTGACTATAAAAGAAGTTTTCTTCTCAATGAATGGTTTTTGCATCTCGTTTCTCGAGGTAAACATTCAATTATAATCTGTTTTAACCCAAAATGTAAAAAAATTCAACTTAAAATAAGTTATAAGATTATATAATCATTTAAAAAAAGAAATAAAGCTTTTGAAGGCATAAGTGACTATAAAAGAAGTTTTCTTCTCAATGAATGGTTTTTGCTTCACGTTTCTCGAGGTAAACATTCAATTATAATCTGTTTTAACCCAAAATGTAAAAAAATTCAACTTAAAATAAGTTATAAGATTATATAATCATTTAAAAAAAGAAATAAAGCTTTTGAAGGCATAAGTGACTATAAAAGAAGTTTTCTTCTCAATGAATGGTTTTTGCTTCACATTTCCCGAGGTAAACATTCAATTATAATCTGTTTTAACCCAAAATGTAAAACAAATTCAACTTAAAATCAATTATGAGATTATATGATCATTTCAAGGCATAAACAAAGCTTTTGAAGGCATAAGTGACTATAAAAGAAGTTTTCTTCTCAATGAATGGTTTTTGCATCACGTTTCCCGAGGTAAACATTCAATTATAATCTGTTTTAACCCAAAATGTAAAAAAATTCAACTTAAAATAAGTTATAAGATTATATAATCATTTAAAAAAAGAAATAAAGCTTTTGAAGGCATAAGTGACTATAAAAGAAGTTTTCTTCTCAATGAATGGTTTTTACATCACGTTTCCTGAGGTAAACATTCAATTATAATCTGTTTTGACCAAAAATGTAAAAAAAATTCAACTTAAAATTGATTATGAGATTATATGATCATTTAAAGGCATAAATAAAGCTTTTGAAGGCATAAGTGACTATAAAAGAAGTTTTCTTCTCAATGAATGGTTTTTGCATCTCGTTTCTCGAGGTAAACATTCAATTATAATCTGTTTTAACCCAAAATGTAAAAAAATTCAACTTAAAATAAGTTATAAGATTATATAATCATTTAAAAAAAGAAATAAAGCTTTTGAAGGCATAAGTGACTATAAAAGAAGTTTTCTTCTCAATGAATGGTTTTTGCATCACGTTTCCCGAGGTAAACATTCAATTATAATCCGTTTTAACCCAAAACGTAAAAAAATTCAACTTAAAATAAGTTATAAGATTATATAATCATTTAAAGTGAGAAATAAAGCTTTTGAAGGCATAAGTGACTATAAAAGAAGTTTTCTTCTCAATGAATGGTTTTTGCTTCACGTTTCCCGAGGTAAACATTCAATTATAATCTGTTTTAACCAAAAATGTGAAAAAAATTCAACTTAAAATCAATTATGAGATTATATGATCATTTAAAGGCATAAATAAAGCTTTTGAAGGCATAAGTGACTATAAAAGAAGTTTTCTTCTCAATGAATGGTTTTTGCATCTCGTTTCTCGAGGTAAACATTCAATTATAATCTGTTTTAACCCAAAATGTAAAAAAATTCAACTTAAAATAAGTTATAAGATTATATAATCATTTAAAAAAAGAAATAAAGCTTTTGAAGGCATAAGTGACTATAAAAGAAGTTTTCTTCTCAATGAATGGTTTTTGCTTCACGTTTCTCGAGGTAAACATTCAATTATAATCTGTTTTAACTCAAAATGTAAAAAAAATTCAACTTAAAATCAATTATGAGATTATATGATCATTTAAAGGCATAAATAAAGCTTTTGAAGGCATAAGTGACTATAAAAGAAGTTTTCTTCTCAATGAATGGTTTTTGCATCTCGTTTCTCGAGGTAAACATTCAATTATAATCTGTTTTAACCCAAAATGTAAAAAAATTCAACTTAAAATAAGTTATAAGATTATATAATCATTTAAAAAAAGAAATAAAGCTTTTGAAGGCATAAGTGACTATAAAAGAAGTTTTCTTCTCAATGAATGGTTTTTGCTTCACGTTTCTCGAGGTAAACATTCAATTATAATCTGTTTTAACCCAAAATGTAAAAAAATTCAACTTAAAATAAGTTATAAGATTATATAATCATTTAAAAAAAGAAATAAAGCTTTTGAAGGCATAAGTGACTATAAAAGAAGTTTTCTTCTCAATGAATGGTTTTTGCTTCACGTTTCCCGAGGTAAACATTCAACTATAATCTGTTTTAACCCAAAATGTAAAAAAAAATTCAACTTAAAATAAGTTATAAGATTATATAATCATTTAAAAAAAGAAATAAAGCTTTTGAAGGCATAAGTGACTATAAAAGAAGTTTTCTTCACAATGAATGGTTTTTGATTCACGTTTCCTGAGGTAAACATTCAATTATAATCTGTTTTAACCCAAAATGTAAAAACAATTCAACTTAAAATCAATTATGAGATTATATGATCATTTCAAGGCATAAATAAAGCTTTTGAAGGCATAAGTGACTATAAAAGAAGTTTTCTTCTCAATGAATGGTTTTTGCATCACGTTTCCCGAGGTAAACATTCAATTATAATCTGTTTTAACCCAAAACGTAAAAAAATTCAACTTAAAATAAGTTATAAGATTATATAATCATTTAAAGTGAGTAATAAAGCTTTTGAAGGCATAAGTGACTATAAAAGAAGTTTTCTTCTCAATGAATGGTTTTTGCATCACGTTTCCCGAGGTAAACATTCAATTATAATCCGTTTTAACCCAAAACGTAAAAAAATTCAACTTAAAATAAGTTATAAGATTATATAATCATTTAAAGTGAGAAATAAAGCTTTTGAAGGCATAAGTGACTATAAAAGAAGTTTTCTTCTCAATGAATGGTTTTTGCTTCACGTTTCCTGAGGTAAACATTCAATTATAATCCGTTTTAACCCAAAATGTAAAAAAAATTCAACTTAAAATCAATTACGAGATTATATGATCATTTAAAGGCATAAATAAAGCTTTTGAAGGCATAAGTGACTATAAACGAAGTTTTCTTCTCAATGAATGGTTTTTGCATCACGTTTCTCGAGGTAAACATTCAATTATAATCTGTTTTAACCCAAAACGTAAAAAAATTCAACTTAAAATAAGTTATAAGATTATATAATCATTTAAAGTGAGTAATAAAGCTTTTGAAGGCATAAGTGACTATAAAAGAAGTTTTCTTCTCAATGAATGGTTTTTGCATCACGTTTCCCGAGGTAAACATTCAATTATAATCCGTTTTAACCCAAAACGTAAAAAAATTCAACTTAAAATAAGTTATAAGATTATATAATCATTTAAAGTGAGAAATAAAGCTTTTGAAGGCATAAGTGACTATAAAAGAAGTTTTCTTCTCAATGAATGGTTTTTGCTTCACGTTTCCTGAGGTAAACATTCAATTATAATCCGTTTTAACCCAAAATGTAAAAAAAATTCAACTTAAAATCAATTACGAGATTATATGATCATTTAAAGGCATAAATAAAGCTTTTGAAGGCATAAGTGACTATAAACGAAGTTTTCTTCTCAATGAATGGTTTTTGCATCACGTTTCTCGAGGTAAACATTCAATTATAATCTGTTTTGACCAAAAATGTAAAAAAATTCAACTTAAAATAAATTATAAGATTATATAATCATTTAAAGGGAGAAATAAAGCTTTTGAAGGCATAAGTGACTATAAAAGAAGTTTTCTTCTCAATGAATGGTTTTTGCATCACGTTTCCCGAGGTAAACATTCAATTATAATCTGTTTTGACCAAAAATGTAAAAAAAATTCAACTTAAAATAAATTATAAGATTATATAATCATTTAAAGGGAGAAATAAAGCTTTTGAAGGCATTAGTGACTATAAAAGAAGTTTTCTTCTCAATGAATGGTTTTTGCATCTCGTTTCTCGAGGTAAACATTCAATTATAATCTGTTTTAACCCAAAATGTAAAAAAATTCAACTTAAAATAAGTTATAAGATTATATAATCATTTAAAAAAAGAAATAAAGCTTTTGAAGGCATAAGTGACTATAAAAGAAGTTTTCTTCTCAATGAATGGTTTTTGCTTCACATTTCCCGAGGTAAACATTCAATTATAATCTGTTTTAACCCAAAATGTAAAAAAAATTCAACTTAAAATCAATTATGAGATTATATGATCATTTTAAGGCATAAACAAAGCTTTTGAAGGCATAAGTGACTATAAAAGAAGTTTTCTTCTCAATGAATGGTTTTTGCATCACGTTTCTCGAGGTAAACATTCAATTATAATCTGTTTTAACCCAAAATGTAAAAGAATTCAACTTAAAATAAGTTATAAGATGATATAATCATTTAAAGGGAGAAATAAAGCTTTTGAAGGCATAAGTGACTATAAAAGAAGTTTTCTTCTCAATGGATGCTTTTTCCTTCACGTTTCCCAAGGTAAACATTCAATTATAATCTGTTCTAACCCAAAATGTAAAAAAAATTCAACTTAAAATCAATTATGAGATTATATGATCATTTCAAGGCATAAACAAAGCTTTTGAAGGCATAAGTGACTATAAAAGAAGTTTTCTTCTCAATGAATGGTTTTTGCATCACGTTTCCCGAGGTAAACATTCAATTATAATCTGTTTTAACCCAAAACGTAAAAAAATTCAACTTAAAATAAGTTATAAGATTATATAATCATTTAAAGTGAGAAATAAAGCTTTTGAAGGCATAAGTGACTATAAAAGAAGTTTTCTTCTCAATGAATGGTTTTTGCTTCACGTTTCCCGAGGTAAACATTCAACTATAATCTGTTTTAACCCAAAATGTAAAAAAAAATTCAACTTAAAATAAGTTATAAGATTATATAATCATTTAAAGGGAGAAATAAAGCTTTTGAAGGCATAAGTGACTATAAAAGAAGTTTTCTTCACAATGAATGGTTTTTGATTCACGTTTCCCGAGGTAAACATTCAATTATAATCTGTTTTAACCCAAAATGTAAAAACAATTCAACTTAAAATCAATTATGAGATTATATGATCATTTAAAGGCATAAATAAAGCTTTTGAAGGCATAAGTTACTATAAAAGAAGTTTTCTTCTCAATGAATGGTTTTTGCATCACGTTTCCCGAGGTAAACATTCAATTATAATCTGTTTTAACCTAAAACGTAAAAAAATTCAACTTAAAATAAGTTATAAGATTATATAATCATTTAAAGTGAGAAATAAAGCTTTTGAAGGCATAAGTGACTATAAAAGAAGTTTTCTTCTCAATGAATGCTTTTTGCATCACGTTTCCCGAGGTAAACATTCAATTATAATCTGTTCTAACCCAAAATGTAAAAAAATTCAACTTAAAATAAATTATAAGATTATATAATCATTTAAAGGGAGAAATAAAGCTTTTGAAGGCATAAGTGACTATAAAAGAAGTTTTCTTCTCAATGAATGGTTTTTGCATCACGTTTCCCGAGGTAAACATTCAATTATAATCTGTTTTGACCAAAAATGTAAAAAAAATTCAACTTAAAATCGATTATGAGATTATATGATCATTTAAAGGCATAAATAAAGCTTTTGAAGGGAAAAGTGACTATAAAAGAAGTTTTCTTCTCAATGAATGGTTTTTGCATCTCGTTTCTCGAGGTAAACATTCAATTATAATCTGTTTTAACCCAAAATGTAAAAAAATTCAACTTAAAATAAGTTATAAGATTATATAATCATTTAAAAAAAGAAATAAAGCTTTTGAAGGCATAAGTGACTATAAAAGAAGTTTTCTTCTCAATGAATGGTTTTTGCTTCACATTTCCCGAGGTAAACATTCAATTATAATCTGTTTTAACCCAAAATGTAAAAAAAATTCAACTTAAAATCAATTATGAGATTATATGATCATTTCAAGGCATAAACAAAGCTTTTGAAGGCATAAGTGACTATAAAAGAAGTTTTCTTCTCAATGAATGGTTTTTGCATCACGTTTCTCGAGGTAAACATTCAATTATAATCTGTTTTAACCCAAAATGTAAAAAAATTCAACTTAAAATAAGTTATAAGATGATATAATCATTTAAAGGGAGAAATAAAGCTTTTGAAGGCATAAGTGACTATAAAAGAAGTTTTCTTCTCAATGGATGCTTTTTCCTTCACGTTTCCCAAGGTAAACATTCAATTATAATCTGTTTTAACCCAAAATGTAAAAAAATTCAACTTAAAATAAGTTATAAGATTATATAATCATTTAAAAAAAGAAATAAAGCTTTTGAAGGCATAAGTGACTATAAAAGAAGTTTTCTTCTCAATGAATGGTTTTTGCTTCACATTTCCCGAGGTAAACATTCAATTATAATCTGTTTTAACCCAAAATGTAAAACAAATTCAACTTAAAATGAATTATGAGATTATATGATCATTTCAAGGCATAAACAAAGCTTTTGAAGGCATAAGTGACTATAAAAGAAGTTTTCTTCTCAATGAATGGTTTTTGCTTCACGTTTCCCGAGGTAAACATTCAATTATAATCTGTTTTAACCCAAAATGTAAAAAAATTCAACTTAAAATAAGTTATAAGATGATATAATCATTTAAAGGGAGAAATAAAGCTTTTGAAGGCATAAGTGACTATAAAAGAAGTTTTCTTCTCAATGAATGGTTTTTGCTTCACATTTCCCGAGGTAAAGATTCAATTATAATCCGTTTTAACCCAAAATGTAAAAAAAATTCAACTTAAAATCAATTATGAGATTATATGATCATTTCAAGGCATAAATAAAGCTTTTGAAGGCATAAGTGACTATAAACGAAGTTTTCTTCTCAATGAATGGTTTTTGCATCACGTTTCTCGAGGTAAACATTCAATTATAATCTGTTTTGACCAAAAATGTAAAAAAATTCAACTTAAAATAAATTATAAGATTATATAATCATTTAAAGGGAGAAATAAAGCTTTTGAAGGCATAAGTGACTATAAAAGAAGTTTTCTTCTCAATGAATGGTTTTTGCATCACGTTTCCCGAGGTAAACATTCAATTATAATCTGTTTTGACCAAAAATGTAAAAAAAATTCAACTTAAAATCGATTATGAGATTATATGATCATTTAAAGGCATAAATAAAGCTTTTGAAGGCAAAAGTGACTATAAAAGAAGTTTTCTTCTCAATGAATGGTTTTTGCTTCACATTTCCCGAGGTAAACATTCAATTATAATCTGTTTTAACTCAAAATGTAAAAAAAATTCAACTTAAAATCGATTATGAGATTATATGATCATTTAAAGGCATAAATAAAGCTTTTGAAGGCATAAGTGACTATAAACGAAGTTTTCTTCTCAATGAATGGTTTTTGCATCACGTTTCTCGAGGTAAACATTCAATTATAATCTGTTTTGACCAAAAATGTAAAAAAATTCAACTTAAAATAAATTATAAGATTATATAATCATTTAAAGGGAGAAATAAAGCTTTTGAAGGCATAAGTGACTATAAAAGAAGTTTTCTTCTCAATGAATGGTTTTTGCATCACGTTTCCCGAGGTAAACATTCAATTATAATCTGTTTTGACCAAAAATGTAAAAAAAATTCAACTTAAAATCGATTATGAGATTATATGATCATTTAAAGGCATAAATAAAGCTTTTGAAGGCAAAAGTGACTATAAAAGAAGTTTTCTTCTCAATGAATGGTTTTTGCTTCACATTTCCCGAGGTAAACATTCAATTATAATCTGTTTTAACTCAAAATGTAAAAAAAATTCAACTTAAAATCAATTATGAGATTATATGATCATTTAAAGGCATAAATAAAGCTTTTGAAGGCATAAGTGACTATAAAAGAAGTTTTCTTCTCAATGAATGGTTTTTGCATCACGTTTCCCGAGGTAAACATTCAATTATAATCTGTTTTGACCAAAAATGTAAAAAAAATTCAACTTAAAATCGATTATGAGATTATATGATCATTTAAAGGCATAAATAAAGCTTTTGAAGGCAAAAGTGACTATAAAAGAAGTTTTCTTCTCAATGAATGGTTTTTGCTTCACATTTCCCGAGGTAAACATTCAATTATAATCTGTTTTAACTCAAAATGTAAAAAAAATTCAACTTAAAATCAATTATGAGATTATATGATCATTTAAAGGCATAAATAAAGCTTTTGAAGGCATAAGTGACTATAAAAGAAGTTTTCTTCTCAATGAATGGTTTTTGCATCACGTTTCCCGAGGTAAACATTCAATTATAATCTGTTTTAACCCAAAACGTAAAAAAATTCAACTTAAAATAAGTTATAAGAGTATATAATCATTTAAAGTGAGAAATAAAGCTTTTGAAGGCATAAGTGACTATAAAAGAAGTTTTCTTCTCAATGAATGGTTTTTGCTTCACGTTTCCCGAGGTAAACATTCAACTATAATCTGTTTTAACCCAAAATGTAAAAAAAATTCAACTTAAAATCGATTATGAGATTATATGATCATTTAAAGGCATAAATAAAGCTTTTGAAGGCATAAGTGACTATAAACGAAGTTTTCTTCTCAATGAATGGTTTTTGCATCACGTTTCTCGAGGTAAACATTCAATTATAATCTGTTTTGACCAAAAATGTAAAAAAATTCAACTTAAAATAAATTATAAGATTATATAATCATTTAAAGGGAGAAATAAAGCTTTTGAAGGCATAAGTGACTATAAAAGAAGTTTTCTTCTCAATGAATGGTTTTTGCATCACGTTTCCCGAGGTAAACATTCAATTATAATCTGTTTTGACCAAAAATGTAAAAAAAATTCAACTTAAAATCGATTATGAGATTATATGATCATTTAAAGGCATAAATAAAGCTTTTGAAGGCAAAAGTGACTATAAAAGAAGTTTTCTTCTCAATGAATGGTTTTTGCTTCACATTTCCCGAGGTAAACATTCAATTATAATCTGTTTTAACTCAAAATGTAAAAAAAATTCAACTTAAAATCAATTATGAGATTATATGATCATTTAAAGGCATAAATAAAGCTTTTGAAGGCATAAGTGACTATAAAAGAAGTTTTCTTCTCAATGAATGGTTTTTGCATCACGTTTCCCGAGGTAAACATTCAATTATAATCTGTTTTGACCAAAAATGTAAAAAAAATTCAACTTAAAATCGATTATGAGATTATATGATCATTTAAAGGCATAAATAAAGCTTTTGAAGGCAAAAGTGACTATAAAAGAAGTTTTCTTCTCAATGAATGGTTTTTGCTTCACATTTCCCGAGGTAAACATTCAATTATAATCTGTTTTAACTCAAAATGTAAAAAAAATTCAACTTAAAATCAATTATGAGATTATATGATCATTTAAAGGCATAAATAAAGCTTTTGAAGGCATAAGTGACTATAAAAGAAGTTTTCTTCTCAATGAATGGTTTTTGCATCACGTTTCCCGAGGTAAACATTCAATTATAATCTGTTTTAACCCAAAACGTAAAAAAATTCAACTTAAAATAAGTTATAAGAGTATATAATCATTTAAAGTGAGAAATAAAGCTTTTGAAGGCATAAGTGACTATAAAAGAAGTTTTCTTCTCAATGAATGGTTTTTGCTTCACGTTTCCCGAGGTAAACATTCAACTATAATCTGTTTTAACCCAAAATGTAAAAAAAAATTCAACTTAAAATAAATTATAAGATTATATAATCATTTAAAAAAAGAAATAAAGCTTTTGAAGGCATAAGTGACTATAAAAGAAGTTTTCTTCTCAATGAATGGTTTTTGCATCACGTTTCCCGAGGTAAACATTCAATTATAATCTGTTTTGACCAAAAATGTAAAAAAAATTCAACTTAAAATCGATTATGAGATTATATGATCATTTAAAGGCATAAATAAAGCTTTTGAAGGCAAAAGTGACTATAAAAGAAGTTTTCTTCTCAATGAATGGTTTTTGCTTCACATTTCCCGAGGTAAACATTCAATTATAATCTGTTTTAACTCAAAATGTAAAAAAAATTCAACTTAAAATCAATTATGAGATTATATGATCATTTAAAGGCATAAATAAAGCTTTTGAAGGCATAAGTGACTATAAAAGAAGTTTTCTTCTCAATGAATGGTTTTTGCATCACGTTTCCCGAGGTAAACATTCAATTATAATCTGTTTTGACCAAAAATGTAAAAAAAATTCAACTTAAAATCGATTATGAGATTATATGATCATTTAAAGGCATAAATAAAGCTTTTGAAGGCAAAAGTGACTATAAAAGAAGTTTTCTTCTCAATGAATGGTTTTTGCTTCACATTTCCCGAGGTAAACATTCAATTATAATCTGTTTTAACTCAAAATGTAAAAAAAATTCAACTTAAAATCAATTATGAGATTATATGATCATTTAAAGGCATAAATAAAGCTTTTGAAGGCATAAGTGACTATAAAAGAAGTTTTCTTCTCAATGAATGGTTTTTGCATCACGTTTCCCGAGGTAAACATTCAATTATAATCTGTTTTAACCCAAAACGTAAAAAAATTCAACTTAAAATAAGTTATAAGAGTATATAATCATTTAAAGTGAGAAATAAAGCTTTTGAAGGCATAAGTGACTATAAAAGAAGTTTTCTTCTCAATGAATGGTTTTTGCTTCACGTTTCCCGAGGTAAACATTCAACTATAATCTGTTTTAACCCAAAATGTAAAAAAAAATTCAACTTAAAATAAATTATAAGATTATATAATCATTTAAAAAAAGAAATAAAGCTTTTGAAGGCATAAGTGACTATAAAAGAAGTTTTCTTCACAATGAATGGTTTTTGATTCACGTTTCCCGAGGTAAACATTCAATTATAATCTGTTTTAACCCAAAATGTAAAAACAATTCAACTTAAAATCAATTATGAGATTATATGATCATTTCAAGGCATAAATAAAGCTTTTGAAGGCATAAGTGACTATAAAAGAAGTTTTCTTCTCAATGAATGGTTTTTGCATCACGTTTCCCGAGGTAAACATTCAATTATAATCTGTTTTAACCCAAAACGTAAAAAAATTCAACTTAAAATAAGTTATAAGATTATATAATCATTTAAAGTGAGTAATAAAGCTTTTGAAGGCATAAGTGACTATAAAAGAAGTTTTCTTCTCAATGAATGGTTTTTGCATCACGTTTCCCGAGGTAAACATTCAATTATAATCCGTTTTAACCCAAAACGTAAAAAAATTCAACTTAAAATAAGTTATAAGATTATATAATCATTTAAAGTGAGAAATAAAGCTTTTGAAGGCATAAGTGACTATAAAAGAAGTTTTCTTCTCAATGAATGGTTTTTGCTTCACGTTTCCCGAGGTAAACATTCAATTATAATCCGTTTTAACCAAAAATGTAAAAAAAATTCAACTTAAAATCAATTACGAGATTATATGATCATTTAAAGGCATAAATAAAGCTTTTGAAGGCATAAGTGACTATAAACGAAGTTTTCTTCTCAATGAATGGTTTTTGCATCACGTTTCTCGAGGTAAACATTCAATTATAATCTGTTTTGACCAAAAATGTAAAAAAATTCAACTTAAAATAAATTATAAGATTATATAATCATTTAAAGGGAGAAATAAAGCTTTTGAAGGCATAAGTGACTATAAAAGAAGTTTTCTTCTCAATGAATGGTTTTTGCATCACGTTTCCCGAGGTAAACATTCAATTATAATCTGTTTTGACCAAAAATGTAAAAAAAATTCAACTTAAAATCGATTATGAGATTATATGATCATTTAAAGGCATAAATAAAGCTTTTGAAGGCAAAAGTGACTATAAAAGAAGTTTTCTTCTCAATGAATGGTTTTTGCATCTCGTTTCTCGAGGTAAACATTCAATTATAATCTGTTTTAACCCAAAATGTAAAAAAATTCAACTTAAAATAAGTTATAAGATTATATAATCATTTAAAAAAAGAAATAAAGCTTTTGAAGGCATAAGTGACTATAAAAGAAGTTTTCTTCTCAATGAATGGTTTTTGCTTCACATTTCCCGAGGTAAACATTCAATTATAATCTGTTTTAACCCAAAATGTAAAAAAAATTCAACTTAAAATCAATTATGAGATTATATGATCATTTCAAGGCATAAACAAAGCTTTTGAAGGCATAAGTGACTATAAAAGAAGTTTTCTTCTCAATGAATGGTTTTTGCATCACGTTTCTCGAGGTAAACATTCAATTATAATCTGTTTTAACCCAAAATGTAAAAGAATTCAACTTAAAATAAGTTATAAGATGATATAATCATTTAAAGGGAGAAATAAAGCTTTTGAAGGCATAAGTGACTATAAAAGAAGTTTTCTTCTCAATGGATGCTTTTTCCTTCACGTTTCCCAAGGTAAACATTCAATTATAATCTGTTTTAACCCAAAATGTAAAAAAATTCAACTTAAAATAAGTTATAAGATTATATAATCATTTAAAAAAAGAAATAAAGCTTTTGAAGGCATAAGTGACTATAAAAGAAGTTTTCTTCTCAATGAATGGTTTTTGCTTCACGTTTCCCGAGGTAAACATTCAATTATAATCTGTTTTAACTCAAAATGTAAAAAAAATTCAACTTAAAATCAATTATGAGATTATATGATCATTTAAAGGCATAAATAAAGCTTTTGAAGGCATAAGTGACTATAAAAGAAGTTTTCTTCTCAATGAATGGTTTTTGCATCACGTTTCCCGAGGTAAACATTCAATTATAATCTGTTTTAACCCAAAACATAAAAAAATTCAACTTAAAATAAGTTATAAGATTATATAATCATTTAAAGTGAGAAATAAAGCTTTTGAAGGCATAAGTGACTATAAAAGAAGTTTTCTTCTCAATGAATGGTTTTTGCTTCACGTTTCCCGAGGTAAACATTCAACTATAATCTGTTTTAACCCAAAATGTAAAAAAAAATTCAACTTAAAATAAGTTATAAGATTATATAATCATTTAAAAAAAGAAATAAAGCTTTTGAAGGCATAAGTGACTATAAAAGAAGTTTTCTTCACAATGAATGGTTTTTGATTCACGTTTCCCGAGGTAAACATTCAATTATAATCTGTTTTAACCCAAAATGTAAAAACAATTCAACTTAAAATCAATTATGAGATTATATGATCATTTCAAGGCATAAATAAAGCTTTTGAAGGCATAAGTGACTATAAAAGAAGTTTTCTTCTCAATGAATGGTTTTTGCATCACGTTTCCCGAGGTAAACATTCAATTATAATCTGTTTTAACCCAAAACGTAAAAAAATTCAACTTAAAATAAGTTATAAGATTATATAATCATTTAAAGTGAGTAATAAAGCTTTTGAAGGCATAAGTGACTATAAAAGAAGTTTTCTTCTCAATGAATGGTTTTTGCATCACGTTTCCCGAGGTAAACATTCAATTATAATCCGTTTTAACCCAAAACGTAAAAAAATTGAACTTAAAATAAGTTATAAGATTATATAATCATTTAAAGGGAGAAATAAAGCTTTTGAAGGCATAAGTGACTATAAAAGAAGTTTTCTTCTCAATGAATGGTTTTTGCATCACGTTTCCCGAGGTAAACATTCAATTATAATCTGTTTTAACCCAAAACGTAAAAAAATTCAACTTAAAATAAGTTATAAGATTATATAATCATTTAAAGTGAGTAATAAAGCTTTTGAAGGCATAAGTGACTATAAAAGAAGTTTTCTTCTCAATGAATGGTTTTTGCATCACGTTTCCCGAGGTAAACATTCAATTATAATCCGTTTTAACCCAAAACGTAAAAAAATTGAACTTAAAATAAGTTATAAGATTATATAATCATTTAAAGTGAGAAATAAAGCTTTTGAAGGCATAAGTGACTATAAAAGAAGTTTTCTTCTCAATGAATGGTTTTTGCTTCACGTTTCCCGAGGTAAACATTCAATTATAATCCGTTTTAACCCAAAATGTAAAAAAAATTCAACTTAAAATCAATTACGAGATTATATGATCATTTAAAGGCATAAATAAAGCTTTTGAAGGCATAAGTGACTATAAACGAAGTTTTCTTCTCAATGAATGGTTTTTGCATCACGTTTCTCGAGGTAAACATTCAATTATAATCTGTTTTGACCAAAAATGTAAAAAAATTCAACTTAAAATAAATTATAAGATTATATAATCATTTAAAGGGAGAAATAAAGCTTTTGAAGGCATAAGTGACTATAAAAGAAGTTTTCTTCTCAATGAATGGTTTTTGCATCACGTTTCCCGAGGTAAACATTCAATTATAATCTGTTTTGACCAAAAATGTAAAAAAAATTCAACTTAAAATCGATTATGAGATTATATGATCATTTAAAGGCATAAATAAAGCTTTTGAAGGCAAAAGTGACTATAAAAGAAGTTTTCTTCTCAATGAATGGTTTTTGCATCTCGTTTCTCGAGGTAAACATTCAATTATAATCTGTTTTAACCCAAAATGTAAAAAAATTCAACTTAAAATAAGTTATAAGATTATATAATCATTTAAAAAAAGAAATAAAGCTTTTGAAGGCATAAGTGACTATAAAAGAAGTTTTCTTCTCAATGAATGGTTTTTGCTTCACATTTCCCGAGGTAAACATTCAATTATAATCTGTTTTAACCCAAAATGTAAAAAAAATTCAACTTAAAATCAATTATGAGATTATATGATCATTTCAAGGCATAAACAAAGCTTTTGAAGGCATAAGTGACTATAAAAGAAGTTTTCTTCTCAATGAATGGTTTTTGCATCACGTTTCTCGAGGTAAACATTCAATTATAATCTGTTTTAACCCAAAATGTAAAAGAATTCAACTTAAAATAAGTTATAAGATGATATAATCATTTAAAGGGAGAAATAAAGCTTTTGAAGGCATAAGTGACTATAAAAGAAGTTTTCTTCTCAATGGATGCTTTTTCCTTCACGTTTCCCAAGGTAAACATTCAATTATAATCTGTTTTAACCCAAAATGTAAAAAAATTCAACTTAAAATAAGTTATAAGATTATATAATCATTTAAAAAAAGAAATAAAGCTTTTGAAGGCATAAGTGACTATAAAAGAAGTTTTCTTCTCAATGAATGGTTTTTGCTTCACGTTTCCCGAGGTAAACATTCAATTATAATCCGTTTTAACCCAAAATGTAAAAAAAATTCAACTTAAAATCAATTACGAGATTATATGATCATTTAAAGGCATAAATAAAGCTTTTGAAGGCATAAGTGACTATAAAAGAAGTTTTCTTCTCAATGAATGGTTTTTGCATCACGTTTCTCGAGGTAAACATTCAATTATAATCTGTTTTGACCAAAAATGTAAAAAAATTCAACTTAAAATAAATTATAAGATTATATAATCATTTAAAGGGAGAAATAAAGCTTTTGAAGGCATAAGTGACTATAAAAGAAGTTTTCTTCTCAATGAATGGTTTTTGCATCACGTTTCCCGAGGTAAACATTCAATTATAATCTGTTTTAACTAAAAATGTAAAAAACTTCAACTTAAAATCAATTATGAGATTATATGATCATTTAAAGGCATAAATAAAGCTTTTGAAGGCATAAGTGACAATAAAAGAAGTTTTCTTCTCAATGAATGCTTTTTCCTTCACGTTTCCCAAGGTAAACATTCAATTATAATCTGTTTTAACCCAAAATGTAAAAAAATTCAACTTAAAATAAGTTATAAGATTATATAATCATTTAAAAAAAGAAATAAAGCTTTTGAAGGCATAAGTGACTATAAAAGAAGTTTTCTTCTCAATGAATGGTTTTTGCATCACGTTTCCCGAGGTAAACATTCAATTATAATCTGTTTTGACCAAAAATGTAAAAAAAATTCAACTTAAAATCGATTATGAGATTATATGATCATTTAAAGGCATAAATAAAGCTTTTGAAGGCAAAAGTGACTATAAAAGAAGTTTTCTTCTCAATGAATGGTTTTTGCATCTCGTTTCTCGAGGTAAACATTCAATTATAATCTGTTTTAACCCAAAATGTAAAAAAATTCAACTTAAAATAAGTTATAAGATTATATAATCATTTAAAAAAAGAAATAAAGCTTTCGAAGGCATAAGTGACTATAAAAGAAGTTTTCTTCTCAATGAATGGTTTTTGCTTCACATTTCCCGAGGTAAACATTCAATTATAATCTGTTTTAACCCAAAATGTAAAAAAAATTCAACTTAAAATCAATTATGAGATTATATGATCATTTCAAGGCATAAACAAAGCTTTTGAAGGCATAAGT
Source organism: Theobroma cacao (assembly GCF_053813885.1). Lineage (NCBI taxonomy): Eukaryota > Viridiplantae > Streptophyta > Magnoliopsida > Malvales > Malvaceae > Theobroma > Theobroma cacao. The sequence continues at coordinate 21,509,016 of NC_142643.1, forward strand.
GACTATAAAAGAAGTTTTCTTCTCAATGAATGGTTTTTGCATCACGTTTCTCGAGGTAAACATTCAATTATAATCTGTTTTAACCCAAAATGTAAAAGAATTCAACTTAAAATAAGTTATAAGATGATATAATCATTTAAAGGGAGAAATAAAGCTTTTGAAGGCATAAGTGACTATAAAAGAAGTTTTCTTCTCAATGGATGCTTTTTCCTTCACGTTTCCCAAGGTAAACATTCAATTATAATCTGTTCTAACCCAAAATGTAAAAAAAATTCAACTTAAAATCAATTATGAGATTATATGATCATTTCAAGGCATAAACAAAGCTTTTGAAGGCATAAGTGACTATAAAAGAAGTTTTCTTCTCAATGAATGGTTTTTGCATCACGTTTCCCGAGGTAATATTCAATTATAATCTGTTTTAACCCAAAACGTAAAAAAATTCAACTTAAAATAAGTTATAAGATTATATAATCATTTAAAAAAAGAAATAAAGCTTTTGAAGGCATAAGTGACTATAAAACAAGTTTTCTTCTCAATGAATGCTTTTTCCTTCACGTTTCTCGAGGTAAACATTCAATTATAATCTGTTTTAACCCAAAATGTAAAAAAAATCTACTTAAAATAAGTTATAAGATTATATAATCATTTAAAGGGAGAAATAAAGCTTTTGAAGGCATAAGTGACTATAAAAGAAGTTTTCTTCTCAATGAATGGTTTTTGCTTCACGTTTCCCGAGGTAAACATTCAATTATAATCTGTTTTAACCCAAAATGTAAAAAAAATTCAACTTAAAATCAATTATGAGATTATATGATCATTTCAAGGCATAAATAAAGCTTTTGAAGGCATAAGTGACTATAAAAGAAGTTTTCTTCTCAATGAATGGTTTTTGCATCACGTTTCTCGAGGTAAACATTCAATTATAATCTGTTTTAACCCAAAATGTAAAAAAAATCAACTTAAAATAAGTTATAAGATTATATAATCATTTAAAAAAAGAAATAAAGCTTTTGAAGGCATAAGTGACTATAAAAGAAGTTTTCTTCTCAATGAATGGTTTTTGCATCACGTTTCCCGAGGTAAACATTCAATTATAATCCGTTTTAACCCAAAACGTAAAAAAATTCAACTTAAAATAAGTTATAAGATTATATAATCATTTAAAGTGAGAAATAAAGCTTTTGAAGGCATAAGTGACTATAAAAGAAGTTTTCTTCTCAATGAATGGTTTTTGCTTCACGTTTCCCGAGGTAAACATTCAATTATAATCCGTTTTAACCCAAAATGTAAAAAAAATTCAACTTAAAATCAATTACGAGATTATATGATCATTTAAAGGCATAAATAAAGCTTTTGAAGGCATAAGTGACTATAAACGAAGTTTTCTTCTCAATGAATGGTTTTTGCATCACGTTTCTCGAGGTAAACATTCAATTATAATCTGTTTTGACCAAAAATGTAAAAAAATTCAACTTAAAATAAATTATAAGATTATATAATCATTTAAAGGGAGAAATAAAGCTTTTGAAGGCATAAGTGACTATAAAAGAAGTTTTCTTCTCAATGAATGGTTTTTGCATCACGTTTCCCGAGGTAAACATTCAATTATAATCTGTTTTGACCAAAAATGTAAAAAAAATTCAACTTAAAATCGATTATGAGATTATATGATCATTTAAAGGCATAAATAAAGCTTTTGAAGGCAAAAGTGACTATAAAAGAAGTTTTCTTCTCAATGAATGGTTTTTGCATCTCGTTTCTCGAGGTAAACATTCAATTATAATCTGTTTTAACCCAAAATGTAAAAAAATTCAACTTAAAATAAGTTATAAGATTATATAATCATTTAAAAAAAGAAATAAAGCTTTTGAAGGCATAAGTGACTATAAAAGAAGTTTTCTTCTCAATGAATGGTTTTTGCTTCACATTTCCCGAGGTAAACATTCAATTATAATCTGTTTTAACCCAAAATGTAAAAAAAATTCAACTTAAAATCAATTATGAGATTATATGATCATTTCAAGGCATAAACAAAGCTTTTGAAGGCATAAGTGACTATAAAAAAAGTTTTCTTCTCAATGAATGGTTTTTGCATCACGTTTCTCGAGGTAAACATTCAATTATAATCTGTTTTAACCCAAAATGTAAAAGAATTCAACTTAAAATAAGTTATAAGATGATATAATCATTTAAAGGGAGAAATAAAGCTTTTGAAGGCATAAGTGACTATAAAAGAAGTTTTCTTCTCAATGGATGCTTTTTCCTTCACGTTTCCCAAGGTAAACATTCAATTATAATCTGTTTTAACCCAAAATGTAAAAAAATTCAACTTAAAATAAGTTATAAGATTATATAATCATTTAAAAAAAGAAATAAAGCTTTTGAAGGCATAAGTGACTATAAAAGAAGTTTTCTTCTCAATGAATGGTTTTTGCTTCACGTTTCCCGAGGTAAACATTCAATTATAATCTGTTTTAACTCAAAATGTAAAAAAAATTCAACTTAAAATCAATTATGAGATTATATGATCATTTAAAGGCATAAATAAAGCTTTTGAAGGCATAAGTGACTATAAAAGAAGTTTTCTTCTCAATGAATGGTTTTTGCATCACGTTTCCCGAGGTAAACATTCAATTATAATCTGTTTTAACCCAAAACATAAAAAAATTCAACTTAAAATAAGTTATAAGATTATATAATCATTTAAAGTGAGAAATAAAGCTTTTGAAGGCATAAGTGACTATAAAAGAAGTTTTCTTCTCAATGAATGGTTTTTGCTTCACGTTTCCCGAGGTAAACATTCAACTATAATCTGTTTTAACCCAAAATGTAAAAAAAAATTCAACTTAAAATAAGTTATAAGATTATATAATCATTTAAAAAAAGAAATAAAGCTTTTGAAGGCATAAGTGACTATAAAAGAAGTTTTCTTCACAATGAATGGTTTTTGATTCACGTTTCCCGAGGTAAACATTCAATTATAATCTGTTTTAACCCAAAATGTAAAAACAATTCAACTTAAAATCAATTATGAGATTATATGATCATTTCAAGGCATAAATAAAGCTTTTGAAGGCATAAGTGACTATAAAAGAAGTTTTCTTCTCAATGAATGGTTTTTGCAATACGTTTCCCGAGGTAAACATTCAATTATAATCTGTTTTAACCCAAAACGTAAAAAAATTCAACTTAAAATAAGTTATAAGATTATATAATCATTTAAAGTGAGTAATAAAGCTTTTGAAGGCATAAGTGACTATAAAAGAAGTTTTCTTCTCAATGAATGGTTTTTGCATCACGTTTCCCGAGGTAAACATTCAATTATAATCCGTTTTAACCCAAAACGTAAAAAAATTCAACTTAAAATAAGTTATAAGATTATATAATCATTTAAAGTGAGAAATAAAGCTTTTGAAGGCATAAGTGACTATAAAAGAAGTTTTCTTCTCAATGAATGGTTTTTGCTTCACGTTTCCCGAGGTAAACATTCAATTATAATCCGTTTTAACCCAAAATGTAAAAAAAATTCAACTTAAAATCAATTACGAGATTATATGATCATTTAAAGGCATAAATAAAGCTTTTGAAGGCATAAGTGACTATAAACGAAGTTTTCTTCTCAATGAATGGTTTTTGCATCACGTTTCTCGAGGTAAACATTCAATTATAATCTGTTTTGACCAAAAATGTAAAAAAATTCAACTTAAAATAAATTATAAGATTATATAATCATTTAAAGGGAGAAATAAAGCTTTTGAAGGCATAAGTGACTATAAAAGAAGTTTTCTTCTCAATGAATGGTTTTTGCATCACGTTTCCCGAGGTAAACATTCAATTATAATCTGTTTTGACCAAAAATGTAAAAAAAATTCAACTTAAAATCGATTATGAGATTATATGATCATTTAAAGGCATAAATAAAGCTTTTGAAGGCAAAAGTGACTATAAAAGAAGTTTTCTTCTCAATGAATGGTTTTTGCATCTCGTTTCTCGAGGTAAACATTCAATTATAATCTGTTTTAACCCAAAATGTAAAAAAATTCAACTTAAAATAAGTTATAAGATTATATAATCATTTAAAAAAAGAAATAAAGCTTTTGAAGGCATAAGTGACTATAAAAGAAGTTTTCTTCTCAATGAATGGTTTTTGCTTCACATTTCCCGAGGTAAACATTCAATTATAATCTGTTTTAACCCAAAATGTAAAAAAAATTCAACTTAAAATCAATTATGAGATTATATGATCATTTCAAGGCATAAACAAAGCTTTTGAAGGCATAAGTGACTATAAAAGAAGTTTTCTTCTCAATGAATGGTTTTTGCATCACGTTTCTCGAGGTAAACATTCAATTATAATCTGTTTTAACCCAAAATGTAAAAGAATTCAACTTAAAATAAGTTATAAGATGATATAATCATTTAAAGGGAGAAATAAAGCTTTTGAAGGCATAAGTGACTATAAAAGAAGTTTTCTTCTCAATGGATGCTTTTTCCTTCACGTTTCCCAAGGTAAACATTCAATTATAATCTGTTTTAACCCAAAATGTAAAAAAATTCAACTTAAAATAAGTTATAAGATTATATAATCATTTAAAAAAAGAAATAAAGCTTTTGAAGGCATAAGTGACTATAAAAGAAGTTTTCTTCTCAATGAATGGTTTTTGCTTCACGTTTCCCGAGGTAAACATTCAATTATAATCTGTTTTAACTGAAAATGTAAAAAAAATTCAACTTAAAATCAATTATGAGATTATATGATCATTTAAAGGCATAAATAAAGCTTTTGAAGGCATAAGTGACTATAAAAGAAGTTTTCTTCTCAATGAATGGTTTTTGCATCACGTTTCCCGAGGTAAACATTCAATTATAATCTGTTTTAACCCAAAACATAAAAAAATTCAACTTAAAATAAGTTATAAGATTATATAATCATTTAAAGTGAGAAATAAAGCTTTTGAAGGCATAAGTGACTATAAAAGAAGTTTTCTTCTCAATGAATGGTTTTTGCTTCACGTTTCCCGAGGTAAACATTCAACTATAATCTGTTTTAACCCAAAATGTAAAAAAAAATTCAACTTAAAATAAGTTATAAGATTATATAATCATTTAAAAAAAGAAATAAAGCTTTTGAAGGCATAAGTGACTATAAAAGAAGTTTTCTTCACAATGAATGGTTTTTGATTCACGTTTCCCGAGGTAAACATTCAATTATAATCTGTTTTAACCCAAAATGTAAAAACAATTCAACTTAAAATCAATTATGAGATTATATGATCATTTCAAGGCATAAATAAAGCTTTTGAAGGCATAAGTGACTATAAAAGAAGTTTTCTTCTCAATGAATGGTTTTTGCATCACGTTTCCCGAGGTAAACATTCAATTATAATCTGTTTTAACCCAAAACGTAAAAAAATTCAACTTAAAATAAGTTATAAGATTATATAATCATTTAAAGTGAGTAATAAAGCTTTTGAAGGCATAAGTGACTATAAAAGAAGTTTTCTTCTCAATGAATGGTTTTTGCATCACGTTTCCCGAGGTAAACATTCAATTATAATCCGTTTTAACCCAAAACGTAAAAAAATTCAACTTAAAATAAGTTATAAGATTATATAATCATTTAAAGTGAGAAATAAAGCTTTTGAAGGCATAAGTGACTATAAAAGAAGTTTTCTTCTCAATGAATGGTTTTTGCTTCACGTTTCCCGAGGTAAACATTCAATTATAATCCGTTTTAACCCAAAATGTAAAAAAAATTCAACTTAAAATCAATTACGAGATTATATGATCATTTAAAGGCATAAATAAAGCTTTTGAAGGCATAAGTGACTATAAACGAAGTTTTCTTCTCAATGAATGGTTTTTGCATCACGTTTCTCGAGGTAAACATTCAATTATAATCTGTTTTGACCAAAAATGTAAAAAAATTCAACTTAAAATAAATTATAAGATTATATAATCATTTAAAGGGAGAAATAAAGCTTTTGAAGGCATAAGTGACTATAAAAGAAGTTTTCTTCTCAATGAATGGTTTTTGCATCACGTTTCCCGAGGTAAACATTCAATTATAATCTGTTTTGACCAAAAATGTAAAAAAAATTCAACTTAAAATCGATTATGAGATTATATGATCATTTAAAGGCATAAATAAAGCTTTTGAAGGCAAAAGTGACTATAAAAGAAGTTTTCTTCTCAATGAATGGTTTTTGCATCTCGTTTCTCGAGGTAAACATTCAATTATAATCTGTTTTAACCCAAAATGTAAAAAAATTCAACTTAAAATAAGTTATAAGATTATATAATCATTTAAAAAAAGAAATAAAGCTTTTGAAGGCATAAGTGACTATAAAAGAAGTTTTCTTCTCAATGAATGGTTTTTGCTTCACATTTCCCGAGGTAAACATTCAATTATAATCTGTTTTAACCCAAAATGTAAAAAAAATTCAACTTAAAATCAATTATGAGATTATATGATCATTTCAAGGCATAAACAAAGCTTTTGAAGGCATAAGTGACTATAAAAGAAGTTTTCTTCTCAATGAATGGTTTTTGCATCACGTTTCTCGAGGTAAACATTCAATTATAATCTGTTTTAACCCAAAATGTAAAAGAATTCAACTTAAAATAAGTTATAAGATGATATAATCATTTAAAGGGAGAAATAAAGCTTTTGAAGGCATAAGTGACTATAAAAGAAGTTTTCTTCTCAATGGATGCTTTTTCCTTCACGTTTCCCAAGGTAAACATTCAATTATAATCTGTTTTAACCCAAAATGTAAAAAAATTCAACTTAAAATAAGTTATAAGATTATATAATCATTTAAAAAAAGAAATAAAGCTTTTGAAGGCATAAGTGACTATAAAAGAAGTTTTCTTCTCAATGAATGGTTTTTGCTTCACGTTTCCCGAGGTAAACATTCAATTATAATCTGTTTTAACTCAAAATGTAAAAAAAATTCAACTTAAAATCAATTATGAGATTATATGATCATTTAAAGGCATAAATAAAGCTTTTGAAGGCATAAGTGACTATAAAAGAAGTTTTCTTCTCAATGAATGGTTTTTGCATCACGTTTCCCGAGGTAAACATTCAATTATAATCTGTTTTAACCCAAAACATAAAAAAATTCAACTTAAAATAAGTTATAAGATTATATAATCATTTAAAGTGAGAAATAAAGCTTTTGAAGGCATAAGTGACTATAAAAGAAGTTTTCTTCTCAATGAATGGTTTTTGCTTCACGTTTCCCGAGGTAAACATTCAACTATAATCTGTTTTAACCCAAAATGTAAAAAAAAATTCAACTTAAAATAAGTTATAAGATTATATAATCATTTAAAAAAAGAAATAAAGCTTTTGAAGGCATAAGTGACTATAAAAGAAGTTTTCTTCACAATGAATGGTTTTTGATTCACGTTTCCCGAGGTAAACATTCAATTATAATCTGTTTTAACCCAAAATGTAAAAACAATTCAACTTAAAATCAATTATGAGATTATATGATCATTTCAAGGCATAAATAAAGCTTTTGAAGGCATAAGTGACTATAAAAGAAGTTTTCTTCTCAATGAATGGTTTTTGCATCACGTTTCCCGAGGTAAACATTCAATTATAATCTGTTTTAACCCAAAACGTAAAAAAATTCAACTTAAAATAAGTTATAAGATTATATAATCATTTAAAGTGAGTAATAAAGCTTTTGAAGGCATAAGTGACTATAAAAGAAGTTTTCTTCTCAATGAATGGTTTTTGCATCACGTTTCCCGAGGTAAACATTCAATTATAATCCGTTTTAACCCAAAACGTAAAAAAATTCAACTTAAAATAAGTTATAAGATTATATAATCATTTAAAGTGAGAAATAAAGCTTTTGAAGGCATAAGTGACTATAAAAGAAGTTTTCTTCTCAATGAATGGTTTTTGCTTCACGTTTCCCGAGGTAAACATTCAATTATAATCCGTTTTAACCCAAAATGTAAAAAAAATTCAACTTAAAATCAATTACGAGATTATATGATCATTTAAAGGCATAAATAAAGCTTTTGAAGGCATAAGTGACTATAAACGAAGTTTTCTTCTCAATGAATGGTTTTTGCATCACGTTTCTCGAGGTAAACATTCAATTATAATCTGTTTTGACCAAAAATGTAAAAAAATTCAACTTAAAATAAATTATAAGATTATATAATCATTTAAAGGGAGAAATAAAGCTTTTGAAGGCATAAGTGACTATAAAAGAAGTTTTCTTCTCAATGAATGGTTTTTGCATCACGTTTCCCGAGGTAAACATTCAATTATAATCTGTTTTGACCAAAAATGTAAAAAAAATTCAACTTAAAATCGATTATGAGATTATATGATCATTTAAAGGCATAAATAAAGCTTTTGAAGGCAAAAGTGACTATAAAAGAAGTTTTCTTCTCAATGAATGGTTTTTGCATCTCGTTTCTCGAGGTAAACATTCAATTATAATCTGTTTTAACCCAAAATGTAAAAAAATTCAACTTAAAATAAGTTATAAGATTATATAATCATTTAAAAAAAGAAATAAAGCTTTTGAAGGCATAAGTGACTATAAAAGAAGTTTTCTTCTCAATGAATGGTTTTTGCTTCACATTTCCCGAGGTAAACATTCAATTATAATCTGTTTTAACCCAAAATGTAAAAAAAATTCAAGTTAAAATCAATTATGAGATTATATGATCATTTCAAGGCATAAACAAAGCTTTTGAAGGCATAAGTGACTATAAAAGAAGTTTTCTTCTCAATGAATGGTTTTTGCATCACGTTTCTCGAGGTAAACATTCAATTATAATCTGTTTTAACCCAAAATGTAAAAGAATTCAACTTAAAATAAGTTATAAGATGATATAATCATTTAAAGGGAGAAATAAAGCTTTTGAAGGCATAAGTGACTATAAAAGAAGTTTTCTTCTCAATGGATGCTTTTTCCTTCACGTTTCCCAAGGTAAACATTCAATTATAATCTGTTTTAACCCAAAATGTAAAAAAATTCAACTTAAAATAAGTTATAAGATTATATAATCATTTAAAAAAAGAAATAAAGCTTTTGAAGGCATAAGTGACTATAAAAGAAGTTTTCTTCTCAATGAATGGTTTTTGCTTCACGTTTCCCGAGGTAAACATTCAATTATAATCTGTTTTAACTCAAAATGAAAAAAAAATTCAACTTAAAATCAATTATGAGATTATATGATCATTTAAAGGCATAAATAAAGCTTTTGAAGGCATAAGTGACTATAAAAGAAGTTTTCTTCTCAATGAATGGTTTTTGCATCACGTTTCCCGAGGTAAACATTCAATTATAATCTGTTTTAACCCAAAACATAAAAAAATTCAACTTAAAATAAGTTATAAGATTATATAATCATTTAAAGTGAGAAATAAAGCTTTTGAAGGCATAAGTGACTATAAAAGAAGTTTTCTTCTCAATGAATGGTTTTTGCTTCACGTTTCCCGAGGTAAACATTCAACTATAATCTGTTTTAACCCAAAATGTAAAAAAAAATTCAACTTAAAATAAGTTATAAGATTATATAATCATTTAAAAAAAGAAATAAAGCTTTTGAAGGCATAAGTGACTATAAAAGAAGTTTTCTTCACAATGAATGGTTTTTGATTCACGTTTCCCGAGGTAAACATTCAATTATAATCTGTTTTAACCCAAAATGTGAAAACAATTCAACTTAAAATCAATTATGAGATTATATGATCATTTCAAGGCATAAATAAAGCTTTTGAAGGCATAAGTGACTATAAAAGAAGTTTTCTTCTCAATGAATGGTTTTTGCATCACGTTTCCCGAGGTAAACATTCAATTATAATCTGTTTTAACCCAAAACGTAAAAAAATTCAACTTAAAATAAGTTATAAGATTATATAATCATTTAAAGTGAGTAATAAAGCTTTTGAAGGCATAAGTGACTATAAAAGAAGTTTTCTTCTCAATGAATGGTTTTTGCATCACGTTTCCCGAGGTAAACATTCAATTATAATCCGTTTTAACCCAAAACGTAAAAAAATTCAACTTAAAATAAGTTATAAGATTATATAATCATTTAAAGTGAGAAATAAAGCTTTTGAAGGCATAAGTGACTATAAAAGAAGTTTTCTTCTCAATGAATGGTTTTTGCTTCACGTTTCCCGAGGTAAACATTCAATTATAATCCGTTTTAACCCAAAATGTAAAAAAAATTCAACTTAAAATCAATTACGAGATTATATGATCATTTAAAGGCATAAATAAAGCTTTTGAAGGCATAAGTGACTATAAACGAAGTTTTCTTCTCAATGAATGGTTTTTGCATCACGTTTCTCGAGGTAAACATTCAATTATAATCTGTTTTGACCAAAAATGTAAAAAAATTCAACTTAAAATAAATTATAAGATTATATAATCATTTAAAGGGAGAAATAAAGCTTTTGAAGGCATAAGTGACTATAAAAGAAGTTTTCTTCTCAATGAATGGTTTTTGCATCACGTTTCCCAAGGTAAACATTCAATTATAATCTGTTTTGACCAAAAATGTAAAAAAAATTCAACTTAAAATCGATTATGAGATTATATGATCATTTAAAGGCATAAATAAAGCTTTTGAAGGCAAAAGTGACTATAAAAGAAGTTTTCTTCTCAATGAATGGTTTTTTCATCTCGTTTCTCGAGGTAAACATTCAATTATAATCTGTTTTAACCCAAAATGTAAAAAAATTCAACTTAAAATAAGTTATAAGATTATATAATCATTTAAAAAAAGAAATAAAGCTTTTGAAGGCGTAAGTGACTATAAAAGAAGTTTTCTTCTCAATGAATGGTTTTTGCTTCACATTTCCCGAGGTAAACATTCAATTATAATCTGTTTTAACCCAAAATGTAAAAAAAATTCAACTTAAAATCAATTATGAGATTATATGATCATTTCAAGGCATAAACAAAGCTTTTGAAGGCATAAGTGACTATAAAAGAAGTTTTCTTCTCAATGAATGGTTTTTGCATCACGTTTCTCGAGGTAAACATTCAATTATAATCTTTTTTAACCCAAAATGTAAAAGAATTCAACTTAAAATAAGTTATAAGATGATATAATCATTTAAAGGGAGAAATAAAGCTTTTGAAGGCATAAGTGACTATATAAGAAGTTTTCTTCTCAATGGATGCTTTTTCCTTCACGTTTCCCAAGGTAAACATTCAATTATAATCTGTTTTAACCCAAAATGTAAAAAAATTCAACTTAAAATAAGTTATAAGATTATATAATCATTTAAAAAAAGAAATAAAGCTTTTGAAGGCATAAGTGACTATAACAGAAGTTTTCTTCTCAATGAATGGTTTTTGCTTCACATTTCCCGAGGTAAACATTCAATTATAATCTGTTTTAACCCAAAATGTAAAAAAAATTCAACTTAAAATCAATTATGAGATTATATGATCATTTCAAGGCATAAACAAAGCTTTTGAAGGCATAAGTGACTATAAAAGAAGTTTTCTTCTCAATGAATGGTTTTTGCATCACGTTTCCCGAGGTAAACATTCAATTATAATCTGTTTTAACCCAAAATGTAAAAAAATTCAACTTAAAATAAGTTATAAGATTATATAATCATTTAAAAAAAGAAATAAAGCTTTTGAAGGCATAAGTGACTATAAAAGAAGTTTTCTTCTCAATGAATGGTTTTTACATCACGTTTCCCGAGGTAAACATTCAATTATAATCTGTTTTGACCAAAAATGTAAAAAAAATTCAACTTAAAATCAATTATGAGATTATATGATCATTTAAAGGCATAAATAAAGCTTTTGAAGGCATAACTGACTATAAAAGAAGTTTTCTTCTCAATGAATGGTTTTTGCATCTCGTTTCTCGAGGTAAACATTCAATTATAATCTGTTTTAACCCAAAATGTAAAAAAATTCAACTTAAAATAAGTTATAAGATTATATAATCATTTAAAAAAAGAAATAAAGCTTTTGAGGGCATAAGTGACTATAAAAGAAGTTTTCTTCTCAATGAATGGTTTTTGCTTCACGTTTCCCGAGGTAAACATTCAATTATAATCCGTTTTAACCGAAAATGTAAAAAAAATTCAACTTAAAATCTATTACGAGATTATATGATCATTTAAAGGCATAAATAAAGCTTTTGAAGGCATAAGTGACTATAAAAGAAGTTTTCTTCTCAATGAATGGTTTTTGCTTCACGTTTCCCGAGGTAAACATTCAATTATAATCTGTTTTAACCCAAAATGTAAAAAAAATTCAACTTAAAATCAATTATGAGATTATATGATCATTTCAAGGCATAAATAAAGCTTTTGAAGGCATAAGTGACTATAAAAGAAGTTTTCTTCTCAATGAATGGTTTTTGCATCACGTTTCTCGCGGTAAACATTCAATTATAATCTGTTTTAACCCAAAATGTAAAAAAAATCAACTTAAAATAAGTTATAAGATTATATAATCATTTAAAAAAAGAAATAAAGCTTTTGAAGGTATAAGTGACTATAAAAGAAGTTTTCTTCTCAATGAATGGTTTTTGCATCACGTTTCCCAAGGTAAACATTCAATTATAATCCGTTTTAACCCAAAACGTAAAAAAATTCAACTTAATATAAGTTATAAGATTATATAATCATTTAAAGTGAGAAATAAAGCTTTTGAAGGCATAAGTGACTGTAAAAGAAGTTTTCTTCTCAATGAATGGTTTTTGCTTCACGTTTCCCAAGGTAAACATTCAATTATAATCCGTTTTAACCCAAAATGTAAAAAAAATTCAACTTAAAATCAACTACGAGATTATATGATCATTTAAAGGCATAAATAAAGCTTTTGAAGGCATAAGTGACTATAAACGAAGTTTTCTTCTCAATGAATGGTTTTTGCATCACGTTTCTCGAGGTAAACATTCAATTATAATCTGTTTTGACCAAAAATGTAAAAAAATTCAACTTAAAATAAATTATAAGATTATATAATCATTTAAAGGGAGAAATAAAGCTTTTGAAGGCATAAGTGACTATAAAAGAAGTTTTCTTCTCAATGAATGGTTTTTGCTTCACGTTTCCCGAGGTAAACATTCAATTATAATCCGTTTTAACCGAAAATGTAAAAAAAATTCAACTTAAAATCTATTACGAGATTATATGATCATTTAAAGGCATAAATAAAGCTTTTGAAGGCATAAGTGACTATAAAAGAAGTTTTCTTCTCAATGAATGCTTTTTCCTTCACGTTTCCCAAGGTAAACATTCAATTATAATCTGTTCTAACCCAAAAAGTAAAAAAATTCAACTTAAAATAAGTTATAAGATTATATAATCATTTAAAGGGAGAAATAAAGCTTTTGAAGGCATAAGTGACTATAAAAGAAGTTTTCTTCTCAATGAATGGTTTTTGCATCACGTTTCTCGAGGTAAACATTCAATTATAATCTGTTTTAAGCCAAAATGTAAAAAAATTCAACTTAAAATAAGTTATAAGATTATATAATCATTTAAGAAAAGAAATAAAGCTTTTGAAGGCATAAGTGACTATAAAACAAGTTTTCTTCTCAATGAATGCTTTTTCCTTCACGTTTCTCGAGGTAAACATTCAATTATAATCTGTTTTAACCCAAAATGTAAAAAAAATCTACTTAAAATAAGTTATAAGATTATATAATCATTTAAAGGGAGAAATAAAGCTTTTGAAGGCATAAGTGACTATAAAAGAAGTTTTCTTCTCAATGAATGGTTTTTGCTTCACGTTTCTCGAGGTAAACATTCAATTATAATCTGTTTTAACCCAAAATGTAAAAAAAATTCAACTTAAAATCAATTATGAGATTATATGATCATTTCAAGGCATAAATAAAGCTTTTGAAGGCATAAGTGACTATAAAAGAAGTTTTCTTCTCAATGAATGGTTTTTGCATCACGTTTCTCGAGGTAAACATTCAATTATAATCTGTTTTAACCCAAAATGTAAAAAAAATCAACTTAAAATAAGTTATAAGATTATATAATCATTTAAAAAAAGAAATAAAGCTTTTGAAGGCATAAGTGACTATAAAAGAAGTTTTCTTCTCAATGAATGGTTTTTGCATCACGTTTCCCGAGGTAAACATTCAATTATAATCCGTTTTAACCCAAAACGTAAAAAAATTCAACTTAAAATAAGTTATAAGATTATATAATCATTTAAAGTGAGAAATAAAGCTTTTGAAGGCATAAGTGACTATAAAAGAAGTTTTCTTCTCAATGAATGGTTTTTGCTTCACGTTTCTCGAGGTAAACATTCAATTATAATCCGTTTTAACCCAAAATGTAAAAAAAATTCAACTTAAAATCAATTACGAGATTATATGATCATTTAAAGGCATAAATAAAGCTTTTGAAGGCATAAGTGACTATAAAAGAAGTTTTCTTCTCAATGAATGGTTTTTGCATCACGTTTCTCGAGGTAAACATTCAATTATAATCTGTTTTAACCCAAAATGTAAAAAAATTCAACTTAAAATAAGTTATAAGATTATATAATCATTTAAAAAAAGAAATAAAGCTTTTGAAGGCATAAGTGACTATAAAAGAAGTTTTCTTCTCAATGAATGGTTTTTACATCACGTTTCCCAAGGTAAACATTCAATTATAATCTGTTTTGACCAAAAATGTAAAAAAAATTCAACTTAAAATCAATTATGAGATTATATGATCATTTAAAGGCATAAATAAAGCTTTTGAAGGCATAACTGACTATAAAAGAAGTTTTCTTCTCAATGAATGGTTTTTGCATCTCGTTTCTCGAGGTAAACATTCAATTATAATCTGTTTTAACCCAAAATGTAAAAAAATTCAACTTAAAATAAGTTATAAGATTATATAATCATTTAAAAAAAGAAATAAAGCTTTTGAAGGCATAAGTGACTATAAAAGAAGTTTTCTTCTCAATGAATGGTTTTTGCTTCACGTTTCCCGAGGTAAACATTCAATTATAATCCGTTTTAACCGAAAATGTAAAAAAAATTCAACTTAAAATCTATTACGACATTATATGATCATTTAAAGGCATAAATAAAGCTTTTGAAGGCATAAGTGACTATAAAAGAAGTTTTCTTCTCAATGAATGCTTTTTCCTTCACGTTTCCCAAGGTAAACATTCAATTATAATCTGTTCTAACCCAAAAAGTAAAAAAATTCAACTTAAAATAAGTTATAAGATTATATAATCATTTAAAGGGAGAAATAAAGCTTTTGAAGGCATAAGTGACTATAAAAGAAGTTTTCTTCTCAATGAATGGTTTTTGCATCACGTTTCTCGAGGTAAACATTCAATTATAATCTGTTTTAAGCCAAAATGTAAAAAAATTCAACTTAAAATAAGTTATAAGATTATATAATCATTTAAGAAAAGAAATAAAGCTTTTGAAGGCATAAGTGACTATAAAACAAGTTTTCTTCTCAATGAATGCTTTTTCCTTCACGTTTCTCGAGGTAAACATTCAATTATAATCTGTTTTAACCCAAAATGTAAAAAAAATCTACTTAAAATAAGTTATAAGATTATATAATCATTTAAAGGGAGAAATAAAGCTTTTGAAGGCATAAGTGACTATAAAAGAAGTTTTCTTCTCAATGAATGGTTTTTGCTTCACGTTTCTCGAGGTAAACATTCAATTATAATCTGTTTTAACCCAAAATGTAAAAAAAATTCAACTTAAAATCAATTATGAGATTATATGATCATTTCAAGGCATAAATAAAGCTTTTGAAGGCATAAGTGACTATAAAAGAAGTTTTCTTCTCAATGAATGGTTTTTGCATCACGTTTCTCGAGGTAAACATTCAATTATAATCTGTTTTAACCCAAAACGTAAAAAAATTCAACTTAAAATAAGTTATAAGATTATATAATCATTTAAAAAAAGAAATAAAGCTTTTGAAGGCATAAGTGACTATAAAAGAAGTTTTCTTCTCCATGAATGGTTTTTGCATCACGTTTCCCGAGGTAAACATTCAATTATAATCCGTTTTAACCCAAAACGTAAAAAAATTCAACTTAAAATAAGTTATAAGATTATATAATCATTTAAAGTGAGAAATAAAGCTTTTGAAGGCATAAGTGACTATAAAAGAAGTTTTCTTCTCAATGAATGGTTTTTGCTTCACGTTTCTCGAGGTAAACATTCAATTATAATCCGTTTTAACCCAAAATGTAAAAAAAATTCAACTTAAAATCAATTACGAGATTATATGATCATTTAAAGGCATAAATAAAGCTTTTGAAGGCATAAGTGACTATAAACGAAGTTTTCTTCTCAATGAATGGTTTTTGCATCACGTTTCCCGAGGTAAACATTCAATTATAATCTGTTTTGACCAAAAATGTAAAAAAAATTCAACTTAAAATCGATTATGAGATTATATGATCATTTAAAGGCATAAATAAAGCTTTTGAAGGCAAAAGTGACTATAAAAGAAGTTTTCTTCTCAATGAATGGTTTTTGCATCTCGTTTCTCGAGGTAAACATTCAATTATAATCTGTTTTAACCCAAAATGTAAAAAAATTCAACTTAAAATAAGTTATAAGATTATATAATCATTTAAAAAAAGAAATAAAGCTTTTGAAGGCATAAGTGACTATAAAAGAAGTTTTCTTCTCAATGAATGGTTTTTGCTTCACATTTCCCGAGGTAAACATTCAATTATAATCTGTTTTAACCCAAAATGTAAAAAAAATTCAACTTAAAATCAATTATGAGATTATATGATCATTTCAAGGCATAAACAAAGCTTTTGAAGGCATAAGTGACTATAAAAGAAGTTTTCTTCTCAATGAATGGTTTTTGCATCACGTTTCTCGAGGTAAACATTCAATTATAATCTGTTTTAACCCAAAATGTAAAAGAATTCAACTTAAAATAAGTTATAAGATGATATAATCATTTAAAGGGAGAAATAAAGCTTTTGAAGGCATAAGTGACTATAAAAGAAGTTTTCTTCTCAATGGATGCTTTTTCCTTCACGTTTCCCAAGGTAAACATTCAATTATAATCTGTTTTAACCCAAAATGTAAAAAAATTCAACTTAAAATAAGTTATAAGATTATATAATCATTTAAAAAAAGAAATAAAGCTTTTGAAGGCATAAGTGACTATAAAAGAAGTTTTCTTCTCAATGAATGGTTTTTGCTTCACGTTTCCCGAGGTAAACATTCAATTATAATCTGTTTTAACTCAAAATGTAAAAAAAATTCAACTTAAAATCAATTATGAGATTATATGATCATTTAAAGGCATAAATAAAGCTTTTGAAGGCATAAGTGACTATAAAAGAAGTTTTCTTCTCAATGAATGGTTTTTGCATCACGTTTCCCGAGGTAAACATTCAATTATAATCTGTTTTAACCCAAAACGTAAAAAAATTCAACTTAAAATAAGTTATAAGATTATATAATCATTTAAAGTGAGAAATAAAGCTTTTGAAGGCATAAGTGACTATAAAAGAAGTTTTCTTCTCAATGAATGGTTTTTGCTTCACGTTTCCCGAGGTAAACATTCAACTATAATCTGTTTTAACCCAAAATGTAAAAAAAAATTCAACTTAAAATAAGTTATAAGATTATATAATCATTTAAAAAAAGAAATAAAGCTTTTGAAGGCATAAGTGACTATAAAAGAAGTTTTCTTCACAATGAATGGTTTTTGATTCACGTTTCCCGAGGTAAACATTCAATTATAATCTGTTTTAACCCAAAATGTAAAAACAATTCAACTTAAAATCAATTATGAGATTATATGATCATTTCAAGGCATAAATAAAGCTTTTGAAGGCATAAGTGACTATAAAAGAAGTTTTCTTCTCAATGAATGGTTTTTGCATCACGTTTCCCGAGGTAAACATTCAATTATAATCTGTTTTAACCCAAAACGTAAAAAAAATCAACTTAAAATAAGTTATAAGATTATATAATCATTTAAAAAAAGAAATAAAGCTTTTGAAGGCATAAGTGACTATAAAAGAAGTTTTCTTCTCAATGAATGGTTTTTGCATCACGTTTCCCGAGGTAAACATTCAATTATAATCCGTTTTAACCCAAAACGTAAAAAAATTCAACTTAAAATAAGTTATAAGATTATATAATCATTTAAAGTGAGAAATAAAGCTTTTGAAGGCATAAGTGACTATAAAAGAAGTTTTCTTCTCAATGAATGGTTTTTGCTTCACGTTTCCCGAGGTAAACATTCAATTATAATCCGTTTTAACCCAAAATGTAAAAAAAATTCAACTTAAAATCAATTACGAGATTATATGATCATTTAAAGGCATAAATAAAGCTTTTGAAGGCATAAGTGACTATAAACGAAGTTTTCTTCTCAATGAATGGTTTTTGCATCACGTTTCTCGAGGTAAACATTCAATTATAATCTGTTTTGACCAAAAATGTAAAAAAATTCAACTTAAAATAAATTATAAGATTATATAATCATTTAAAGGGAGAAATAAAGCTTTTGAAGGCATAAGTGACTATAAAAGAAGTTTTCTTCTCAATGAATGGTTTTTGCATCACGTTTCCCGAGGTAAACATTCAATTATAATCTGTTTTGACCAAAAATGTAAAAAAAATTCAACTTAAAATCGATTATGAGATTATATGATCATTTAAAGGCATAAATAAAGCTTTTGAAGGCAAAAGTGACTATAAAAGAAGTTTTCTTCTCAATGAATGGTTTTTGCATCTCGTTTCTCGAGGTAAACATTCAATTATAATCTGTTTTAACCCAAAATGTAAAAAAATTCAACTTAAAATAAGTTATAAGATTATATAATCATTTAAAAAAAGAAATAAAGCTTTTGAAGGCATAAGTGACTATAAAAGAAGTTTTCTTCTCAATGAATGGTTTTTGCTTCACATTTCCCGAGGTAAACATTCAATTATAATCTGTTTTAACCCAAAATGTAAAAAAAATTCAACTTAAAATCAATTATGAGATTATATGATCATTTCAAGGCATAAACAAAGCTTTTGAAGGCATAAGTGACTATAAAAGAAGTTTTCTTCTCAATGAATGGTTTTTGCATCACGTTTCTCGAGGTAAACATTCAATTATAATCTGTTTTAACCCAAAATGTAAAAGAATTCAACTTAAAATAAGTTATAAGATGATATAATCATTTAAAGGGAGAAATAAAGCTTTTGAAGGCATAAGTGACTATATAAGAAGTTTTCTTCTCAATGGATGCTTTTTCCTTCACGTTTCCCAAGGTAAACATTCAATTATAATCTGTTTTAACCCAAAATGTAAAAAAATTCAACTTAAAATAAGTTATAAGATTATATAATCATTTAAAAAAAGAAATAAAGCTTTTGAAGGCATAAGTTACTATAACAGAAGTTTTCTTCTCAATGAATGGTTTTTGCTTCACATTTCCCGAGGTAAACATTCAATTATAATCTGTTTTAACCCAAAATGTAAAAAAAATTCAACTTAAAATCAATTATGAGATTATATGATCATTTCAAGGCATAAACAAAGCTTTTGAAGGCATAAGTGACTATAAAAGAAGTTTTCTTCTCAATGAATGGTTTTTGCATCACGTTTCCCGAGGTAAACATTCAATTATAATCTGTTTTAACCCAAAATGTAAAAAAATTCAACTTAAAATAAGTTATAAGATTATATAATCATTTAAAAAAAGAAATAAAGCTTTTGAAGGCATAAGTGACTATAAAAGAAGTTTTCTTCTCAATGAATGGTTTTTACATCACGTTTCCCGAGGTAAACATTCAATTATAATCTGTTTTGACCAAAAATGTAAAAAAAATTCAACTTAAAATCAATTATGAGATTATATGATCATTTAAAGGCATAAATAAAGCTTTTGAAGGCATAACTGACTATAAAAGAAGTTTTCTTCTCAATGAATGGTTTTTGCATCTCGTTTCTCGAGGTAAACATTCAATTATAATCTGTTTTAACCCAAAATGTAAAAAAATTCAACTTAAAATAAGTTATAAGATTATATAATCATTTAAAAAAAGAAATAAAGCTTTTGAAGGCATAAGTGACTATAAAAGAAGTTTTCTTCTCAATGAATGGTTTTTGCTTCACGTTTCCCGAGGTAAACATTCAATTATAATCCGTTTTAACCGAAAATGTAAAAAAAATTCAACTTAAAATCTATTACGAGATTATATGATCATTTAAAGGCATAAATAAAGCTTTTGAAGGCATAAGTGACTATAAAAGAAGTTTTCTTCTCAATGAATGCTTTTTCCTTCACGTTTCCCAAGGTAAACATTCAATTATAATCTGTTCTAACCCAAAAAGTAAAAAAATTCAACTTAAAATAAGTTATAAGATTATATAATCATTTAAAGGGAGAAATAAAGCTTTTGAAGGCATAAGTGACTATAAAAGAAGTTTTCTTCTCAATGAATGGTTTTTGCATCACGTTTCTCGAGGTAAACATTCAATTATAATCTGTTTTAAGCCAAAATGTAAAAAAATTCAACTTAAAATAAGTTATAAGATTATATAATCATTTAAGAAAAGAAATAAAGCTTTTGAAGGCATAAGTGACTATAAAACAAGTTTTCTTCTCAATGAATGCTTTTTCCTTCACGTTTCTCGAGGTAAACATTCAATTATAATCTGTTTTAACCCAAAATGTAAAAAAAATCTACTTAAAATAAGTTATAAGATTATATAATCATTTAAAGGGAGAAATAAAGCTTTTGAAGGCATAAGTGACTATAAAAGAAGTTTTCTTCTCAATGAATGGTTTTTGCTTCACGTTTCTCGAGGTAAACATTCAATTATAATCTGTTTTAACCCAAAATGTAAAAAAAATTCAACTTAAAATCAATTATGAGATTATATGATCATTTCAAGGCATAAATAAAGCTTTTGAAGGCATAAGTGACTATAAAAGAAGTTTTCTTCTCAATGAATGGTTTTTGCATCACGTTTCTCGAGGTAAACATTCAATTATAATCTGTTTTAACCCAAAATGTAAAAAAAATCAACTTAAAATAAGTTATAAGATTATATAATCATTTAAACAAAGAAATAAAGCTTTCGAAGGCATAAGTGACTATAAAAGAAGTTTTCTTCTCAATGAATGGTTTTTGCATCACGTTTCCCGAGGTAAACATTCAATTATAATCCGTTTTAACCCAAAACGTAAAAAAATTCAACTTAAAATAAGTTATAAGATTATATAATCATTTAAAGTGAGAAATAAAGCTTTTGAAGGCATAAGTGACTATAAAAGAAGTTTTCTTCTCAATGAATGGTTTTTGCTTCACGTTTCTCGAGGTAAACATTCAATTATAATCCGTTTTAACCCAAAATGTAAAAAAAATTCAACTTAAAATCAATTACGAGATTATATGATCATTTAAAGGCATAAATAAAGCTTTTGAAGGCATAAGTGACTATAAAAGAAGTTTTCTTCTCAATGAATGGTTTTTGCATCACGTTTCTCGAGGTAAACATTCAATTATAATCTGTTTTAACCCAAAATGTAAAAAAATTCAACTTAAAATAAGTTATAAGATTATATAATCATTTAAAAAAAGAAATAAAGCTTTTGAAGGCATAAGTGACTATAAAAGAAGTTTTCTTCTCAATGAATGGTTTTTACATCACGTTTCCCAAGGTAAACATTCAATTATAATCTGTTTTGACCAAAAATGTAAAAAAAATTCAACTTAAAATCAATTATGAGATTATATGATCATTTAAAGGCATAAATAAAGCTTTTGAAGGCATAACTGACTATAAAAGAAGTTTTCTTCTCAATGAATGGTTTTTGCATCTCGTTTCTCGAGGTAAACATTCAATTATAATCTGTTTTAACCCAAAATGTAAAAAAATTCAACTTAAAATAAGTTATAAGATTATATAATCATTTAAAAAAAGAAATAAAGCTTTTGAAGGCATAAGTGACTATAAAAGAAGTTTTCTTCTCAATGAATGGTTTTTGCTTCACGTTTCCCGAGGTAAACATTCAATTATAATCCGTTTTAACCGAAAATGTAAAAAAAATTCAACTTAAGATCTATTACGAGATTATATGATCATTTAAAGGCATAAATAAAGCTTTTGAAGGCATAAGTGACTATAAAAGAAGTTTTCTTCTCAAGGAATGCTTTTTCCTTCACGTTTCCCAAGGTAAACATTCAATTATAATCTGTTCTAACCCAAAAAGTAAAAAAATTCAACTTAAAATAAGTTATAAGATTATATAATCATTTAAAGGGAGAAATAAAGCTTTTGAAGGCATAAGTGACTATAAAAGAAGTTTTCTTCTCAATGAATGGTTTTTGCATCACGTTTCTCGAGGTAAACATTCAATTATAATCTGTTTTAAGCCAAAATGTAAAAAAATTCAACTTAAAATAAGTTATAAGATTATATAATCATTTAAGAAAAGAAAGAAAGCTTTTGAAGGCATAAGTGACTATAAAACAAGTTTTCTTCTCAATGAATGCTTTTTCCTTCACGTTTCTCGAGGTAAACATTCAATTATAATCTGTTTTAACCCAAAATGTAAAAAAAATCTACTTAAAATAAGTTATAAGATTATATAATCATTTAAAGGGAGAAATAAAGCTTTTGAAGGCATAAGTGACTATAAAAGAAGTTTTCTTCTCAATGAATGGTTTTTGCTTCACGTTTCTGGAGGTAAACATTCAATTATAATCTGTTTTAACCCAAAATGTAAAAAAAATTCAACTTAAAATCAATTATGAGATTATATGATCATTTCAAGGCATAAATAAAGCTTTTGAAGGCATAAGTGACTATAAAAGAAGTTTTCTTCTCAATGAATGGTTTTTGCATCACGTTTCTCGAGGTAAACATTCAATTATAATCTGTTTTAACCCAAAATGTAAAAAAAATCAACTTAAAATAAGTTATAAGATTATATAATCATTTAAAAAAAGAAATAAAGCTTTTGAAGGCATAAGTGACTATAAAAGAAGTTTTCTTCTCAATGAATGGTTTTTGCATCACGTTTCCCGAGGTAAACATTCAATTATAATCCGTTTTAACCCAAAACGTAAAAAAATTCAACTTAAAATAAGTTATAAGATTATATAATCATTTAAAGTGAGAAATAAAGCTTTTGAAGGCATAAGTGACTATAAAAGAAGTTTTCTTCTCAATGAATGGTTTTTGCTTCACGTTTCTCGAGGTAAACATTCAATTATAATCTGTTTTAACCCAAAATGTAAAAAAAATTCAACTTAAAATCAATTATGAGATTATATGATCATTTCAAGGCATAAATAAAGCTTTTGAAGGCATAAGTGACTATAAAAGAAGTTTTCTTCTCAATGAATGGTTTTTGCATCACGTTTCTCGAGGTAAACATTCAATTATAATCTGTTTTAACCCAAAATGTAAAAAAAATCAACTTAAAATAAGTTATAAGATTATATAATCATTTAAAAAAAGAAATAAAGCTTTTGAAGGCATAAGTGACTATAAAAGAAGTTTTCTTCCCAATGAATGGTTTTTGCATCACGTTTCCCGAGGTAAACATTCAATTATAATCCGTTTTAACCCAAAACGTAAAAAAATTCAACTTAAAATAAGTTATAAGATTATATAATCATTTAAAGTGAGA